>NW_004444491.1:0-5282 GCF_000243295.1 Trichechus manatus latirostris | reverse complement strand
TTTCAGGTGTTTGTGTATGATTTACTCAACTGGAAGGGAGGTTTCAAAAGCCTTTCACTCACTCACTCCACTGTGAGCTTAGTAGTGCTTGGAGGCATTAGGGGAAGACGGAGGGAAATGATGTTTATATTTATTTAGTACTCCTATACCCAGTCACTCTGTGGTCAAAGAATTCAAGACTCAATAAGCACAAGTAACTTGATCAAGTAACCAGAAAGAAATGATTTCAAGATGCAAGTCTTCTATTTGTTCACAAAGTCCAGGTTCTTATTGTGACCCTAGACTGACAGCATGAAAAAATAAGCATAATGTGTCTCTTGTCTTTTTTGGACATTATAATTTATTTGTGTAGATGCATGAAAACTGAACATTGCAGGTTAGAATATATTTGAATGCTAAATTGGGGGGTACAGACATCAAAGACTATAAAAGTTTTAATGAGGGACATCAGTGAGTGCTGGTGTACTAAGTCTAATGTAGTTGGTAAGACTTGCACAACTGCATAAAATTTGAGTAAAATTTAGAAGGGCAGAGAAAATAGCATTGTGAATGTTTGTATTTGTGTAATTATATCTCTAACAGGTAATTAACATCTTATTTATTTCCTAGATCACTGAATAATATTTAATGATCAACAATTTTACACCTTTCTTATCTATTCCTCTCAGTTTTGCAAAAGTGACCCCATGATAGTAGTCTAATGCCCTTCGGCCCCTATTAATTCCTATAGAGACTTATTTAAAAACAAATGTATACTTGTGTGTATGTGTGCGTAATACCTTCAAAAACCAAATTTTTGGAGGACAATATCTATACCTTTAAAAACAAAACAAACAAACAAGAAAACCTCTGTATATTGAAAGACTAGCATAGTTTGTGATACTTAGTCTGTAAGAAAACCCATAAAAACCCATTGCCATCAAGTTGATTCCTACTCATAGTGACCCTGTTGGATAGAGTAGAACTGCCTCATAAGGTTTCCAAGGCTGTAATCTTTATGGAAGTAGATTGCCACATTTTTCTCCTATGGAGTGACTGGTGGATTTGAACCACTGATCTTTTGGTTAGCAGTGAAGCACTTACCCACTGTGCCATAAGGGCTCCTTAGTCAGTAAGAGCCCTCCAAAATGTCTGTGTGATGAATTAACATTGTATCACTGGACTTCTGATTTCTACACTGGCATGCAGAGAGCAGAAAAGAGAGTTGTACCAAAACTTAAACAAAAAATAGAAAGATTAACATCAACTTTATGATTTATTTGAACCTATCAAAGAACTCAGTTTACATGGCATCCATCCATTTAGCCCAAAGTCTAATGAGAGACAAATGGATGCAGGGGGCAGGAGACATGGGCACTTACTTAGGATAGATACAGCCAGATATAAGAAAAAAGAGTTCAGCCAGGAAAGTTTATTAATTGATGAAGGCCAAGTGCAGGATGTCAGAGCAGTGTGAAGCAAGGTAATCACAACAGGCATGTGTTTAGTGCAATGCCTTTAGTACACTGAGCGTTGCCATAGAAGTAAAAAACCTCAGAATTAGCCCAACTCTTAACTAGAATATCTCCTACCTTCTTACTTGAGGTCTAACAAAAGGGAAAGATGTAACATGTTTGCAGGCATAAAAAACTATTTACCTCAGTCTCTACTGACCTACATAAGGTGCTCAACTTCCAATAAAATATTATGATGTATATGAAAAGGTAAGAAGCAAGACATTCCAAGAGACAAAGTAAAAATCAGAATGAAACTAAAATATGACAAATATGTTGGAGTTATCTAATAGGGAAGTTAAAATAACCATGATTAATGTGTTAAATGTCCTAATGGAAAAGGTGACAATGTGCAAGATCAGATGGGTAAGCTCAGCCAAAGTGGACCCAATGAGAAAACAAAAACTGGAAGACTAGGGGGAAAAAACATAGTAAAAAGATGAAAAATGTGTTCAGTAGTTTCGTCAGTAGACTTGGCACCGATGTGAAAAAAATGCTGAAAATGAAAATGTTAGTGTTGTTTTTAGGTGCTGTCAAGTTGATACTGACTCATAGCGACCCCATGTGACAGAGTGGAACTGCTACTTAGGGATTTCTAGGCTGTAATCTTTACTGAACCAGAATACCAGGTCTTTCTACTGCAGAGAAGCTAGTAGGTTCCAACTGCCAACCTTTCAGTTAGCGAGGAACTCTTAACCATTGCACCTCCAAGCCTCCTTGAAAATGAAAATAGATAAATAGAAATTAGCCACATTAAAACTTAAAGAGAATAAACAGTAAAATAAACAGAATGGTAAATCTAACTGTGGTAGAGCAACACCAAATGGTTTCACACGTGTATATTTAGAATACCAGATAGCCAAGAGAGAAAGGGGTAGAGGGAATATTTGGGAAATAATGTCTGAGAATTTTCCAAAATTAGTGCCTGACACAAAAGCATGAATCAATGATTCTTAGAGAACACCAAGAATGATAAACAACAAAAACATAATGCAAACTGCTGAAAATCAGAGATAAAAACAATATTTTGGAGGTAGCTAGGAAAAAAGAAAAATAGAGACATTATATTCACAGGAAGAAAGATAAGAATTACAACCAACCTCTCATCAGAACTCATGCAAGCCAACGACAATGAAGTGACATCTTTAAAGAGATGAGGAAACACCAAGCGCAACTACAGCAACTATAATTATCTGTCAAGAAATCTATACTCAGGAAAACTCTCTCTTATAAATGCAGAGAGAACAACTTTCTTATATAAACAAAAACTGCGGGAATTCATTACTTGAAGGCCTAATCTATAAGACTGGGAATATAACTCAGCAAATTAGTTACTCAGGTAACAAAACTACTGGTCAACTAATCAGTGAAGCAATCCAGCATTTATCAATAAAGCTGTTGCTATTCTAAGACTGAATGAACAACAGAAGGTTATGGCACAGGAGAAAAGAAGTCACACTGTCCAATAGGAGCTCTGGATGAGGGAGTGTCCAGCAGCATTTAAACTCTAAGAGAAGCTGCAACCACATCTAGAGATGCTTCCTGAAATAATGGCTCCGTCTAGAAATTCACTATGCCAAATCCAGCTGGAAGAGAGTGGGCCAATGAGCCTAGGAAGTACAGACTGAAGAGTCTAGCCTCCCTGATATACAGAGTAGAGGAGACAAGAGTGAGAAACGAATCTGTATGGGTTAAAAAAAAAGATCTGTTCATTTCATATTTAAATTTTTTTCTACATCCATTTCACCATTGTACCCTATTCAACTCCCATGGAAACATGTCTCTTCCTAACATGATTCACCCATATTCCATAAAACACATCAATTCTTTCTCTCTCCCCAAAATGTCACTAGTAAGTGCACTTATTTCAGCAGTGCAGGATCTCCAGGTAATGTGCGGGCTTCCCCATCGAATCCAGATGTGACTACTTAAGGTCCAGTGACCTGTGGAATAAGTTATAAATTTAAACATCACTCATACTTCTCATACAAAATGGTAAGAAAAAGAAAAGGGAGTATAATTAATTAATATATACAAGTTAATGTTTAAAGGGATATATATCACATACACAGATGTAAGGCCTGACAGTCTACTTCAGAAAATCAGCTGATGAAAACCCCTGGGATCACAAAGATCCCATCTGCAACCAATCATGGGGATGGTGCCGGACTGGGCAGCATTTTATTCCTTTGTATATGAGGTCACCATGAGTGGTGGTGGTGGTGGTGGGGGTGACTCAGCATAGCTACCACAACAACAACAGCAACAAATCACACAGACACACATGTAAAGTTGCTAAATTACTTACTGTCTATAAGTGATTTTAAGGCTGCAGCTATTTGTCAATTCCTTTTTCTACCACAGAGCCCTGGTGACACAGTGGTTAAGCATTTGGCTGCTAACCAAAAGTTTGGCAGTTCTAATTCACCAGCTGCTTCTTGGAAACCCTATGGGGGCAGTTTTACTCTGTCCTACAGGGTCACTATGAGTCAGAATCGACTTGATGGCACTGGATTTCGTGTTGGATTTTTCTACTACACATTATGTGTCTTTTATTATTATTATTTTTGCTCTAAACAAGCACCTTAGTTGATCAGCTTTTTTTTTTGGTTTTGGGAGTTATACTCATTTTGAAGGTTCTACGTATTTAATTGTCCAAATTGTATTGCATTACTGTAGTTTTTCCTTAACATTTCCTACTCAACATGACATAATCAGGAGAATCCCATTGAATACTCTGGGTTCCAGACATAGATACCCCTGAATGCAATACAGGAGCAGTGACCCAATTTACCCCTGGTAATTGGAATTAATCATCCCAGTGAATACAGATCTCATTTTGTGCCTATTAAGCACCACTGAAATAGCATAAATACCTGAGAAATGTAGACTTTCAATAAGAATTTATTGAATCATTCAAACAACAGTAAACGTTTCTAGTTATGTGTGGAAGACTTTTGTTAGAAATGCTGTTGACTAAATGTGAATAGTGACTCTGACTTTTAGAATATTAACCTTGACATTTTCCAACTTTTGATTTTCTTATTATTAAACCTTTAGTGTTGGTCTAGTAAAACTTTCATTTTACAGTCAGTTAGTGCAGACAAAAAGTATGTAAACTAATAATAAATACCTTTCTTCACAAATTCTTTTTTAAAAAAGATGGCAAACAGAGGCGGAGCCAAGATGGCAGAGTAGTCAGACACTTCTGGTGGACCCTGTTACAACAAAGACCAAAAAAAAAACAAGTGAATCAATTATATATGACAATCTAGAAGGCCTGAACATAAAAGAAAAAGTTGAGGAACCGGACTGAGTGGCAGGGGGAAGGAGAGACAGTTCGGAAGCAGCTAGGAGTTGCCAGACTTGACCTGGCGAGAGCCTGAGCCCGTCAGGCTGGATCATCTCATGGGTGAGTGGTGAGGCAGGTAAGCAGCGGTGCTCGGGAGGCATAGTCCACACTGGGAGAGACCCGGCAGCAGAGACTCTACTCAGCCACCCAGAAGCAGTGAGAAGCAGCCCTCGAAAGGTGAAAGATAAGTACTTGTGTCCAGCCTACCGTGTGGATCAAAAACACCCCCCTTAGGGAAAAACATCTCTCCCATTTACCTCCCTGATACCTGCTCTGTACTGGGTCCCAGACCAGCTTCAGCAATTGCTGAGTCCCCTGGGACAAAAGTAAGATCTGTCACGTGCCCGGAGCCATTCTCCCGACCTTGGAGAGTGAACGAATTAACAAACAGGGGAAAAATAAACTCCTGGCTCCCCTAAGCCAGGAACTCAGGGTAG
>NW_004444490.1:61323-62449 GCF_000243295.1 Trichechus manatus latirostris | reverse complement strand
TCATTTGATGTTTTAGGGTTTCAGGATTGTTGTATTCTCTGTTCAGCTTAGTTTTTCAGATCTTTGCTGTGGAGGGACGGCATGGTGCTTCTGCCTAGAGCGCCATTTTGCCGGAGGCTCAAACCTTTCTATTTTTAAACCTTTTAATTTTTTATTTCATTTTAAACTTTTAAATTTTTTCACTTTGTAAATTTTTATGTAAACACTTTGTTAGCCTATATTGCACTCAGTTTAACAAAGAGGATCACAATCATCCACATCACTGTTCTCAACTTCCTCATAGTGTTCTACTGGAAGAGTTTCAGGTCAAATAACCTTCATTGATGAAGTGTCATCAACAATGATAATATTATGTCCGTGATACCTGAAGGATCTGGTGGAAGCTCTTCTTGAGGAAGGTTTTGGCTTCTTCAGGAATATGTACAGTGTTGTTTGCCTAGTTTTCTTTTCTTCATAAATTTGTTTATATGCAGGAAACACTGCATGTGCCTTCTTCCTATCAGTGAAAAGTGTTCAGTGTTTGAGTCCATCTCTTCAGCACTCTTCAGCAAGCTATTAAGGTCTGCAAAGAATTTGGCTAACCCTTTAACAGTGAACCTCTTCTGTACCTGTTCTTGATGCCTGCAGTTTCTTTTTCCCTTGTCTCTTCTTCAACTATTCACACTTGTTCTAGCTCAAGCAACTCTTCACTTGTTAGTTCCTCATGAACTACCTCTAGGAGTTCATCAATGTCCTAATCATTTAAGTCTAGGTTCATGTTGTTGTTTATCATGTTAACAACAGCTCTATTAATTCTTGCAATTTTATCATCCTTTTAAAATCCCTTAAAGTCATGCACATATTGCTTCAGCATTTTTTTTCCATATGCCATTCATGCACTCCTTTGTCACATAATCCCAGGCCCAAGCAAGGTTCTTTATGCAGTGGTAAATGTTGTACTTCTTCCAGAAACACATCAGCATTTTGCCAGTGTCATCAGTTGCAGCAACAGCCTGAGCAAAGGTTTTCCTCAGGTAGTAGGACTTGAATGCTGCAATAACCCCTTGGTCCATTTGCTGGATAAAAGAGGTGGTGTTTGGTGGAAGAAACACCACTTTAACGTTGGCTTGGAGGTCACTAATAAGAG
>NW_004444490.1:51738-60803 GCF_000243295.1 Trichechus manatus latirostris | reverse complement strand
CACTTTCACATTATGTAGCAAAAAACATTGTTTGAAGTGCTTGAATTACCCAGAGCTAGCACTAAACTCACTATTATAGTCTGGTCTTGCTTTTTCTTTAAGCATTTCAAACAAGCTTTGTGACTTAGCAGTTATCATCAATGTGCGGAGAAGGATTCACTTTTGTGTTTGGTCCTCAATCTATGTCATTAGCAATTTCTCCATATCCGCTGTAGGTCCCTCTCAAATTCGTTAGCATGGTATCTTTCAGTGGAGCTGATCCTTTAACAGTCTGCAGAATTTTTTCTTTGTTTTTGAGGATTGTTGTAATTGTCAAGTGTGACATGCTTAAATTGTGAACAATAGCATTCACTGCTTTTCCACCTTCATGTGTTCAATCTTCTGTTTCACTTCCAAGTCGATACTTCTCCTTGACCTCTTGATGCTGTTACCACTAGTGCTGATTTTGCTGCGTTCGGGAGCCATGATGCACTTCACAGTAATATTTTCAAAAGATAATTAAACAGAAAGATAACACTACAACACTCAAGAGACATGGGATACATGATGTTAGATGCTGCTGCCTACGAGTTGAAGTATACACTGTTACACGGTAAACTTTTTATTTGTATTTCGGGAAAGTTAACATTAAAATAATGATAGAAAGTACAGTACATACATAAGCCAGTAACATAGGCATTTATTATTGCTATCGAGATCTATGTATTATAGGTTATATACGTACTGTACCTTTATACACCTGGCAGCACAATTGCGTTGTATACAAGAGACCTGAGATACGTATGTTGCATATGGGAAGCTCTTGCATTCAGAGTCCGGTTACATCTGCTGTATCAGTTACGCCCACTACATCCCATCCTCCAATCAGGAATTCTGTACTCTATTATAACCCTATGGGACCACAGACATAAATGCAGTCAGACGTTGCCCAAACAGACATTATGCAGCACATGACTGTACAATACTTTTGCTGCTTGAAGCATTGTTAGCAATGACAACTATGACCATGTAAAGGATCAAAATTAGAGCATTAAAAAAAAAAGAACATATGTCATCCATTGCAAGTTAGAAAACAAGGTCCATTGTTGTTGTTATTTGCTATCGAGTTGACCCCAACTGATGACATTCCTATAGGGTTTTCAAGGCTGTGACCTTTCACAAGCAAATTGCCAGTCCTGTATTCCAAGGCATCTCTGGGTGGGTTCAAATCGACAATCTTTCAACTAGTAATTGAACACTTAACAATTTATGCCATCTAGGGACCCCTAAAGACCATTGTATCCACTTGATTCCCACTTATAGCGACCCTATAGGACAGAGCAGAACTGCCCCCGTGTGGTTTCCAAGGAGCAGCTGGTGGATTGGAACTACAGAACTTTTGATTAGCAGCCAAAGTTCTTAACCACTGCTCCACCAGGGCTCCAAAGACCATTGTACAGAGTACCTTTTTAATGTCTCAGAGATACTTATTGGGTCTCAACCTTTTCAGTGCCTTCATTGAACATATAAAAACACAAAATGGTGACAGCAATGACACACTGCATGAAATTAAGCTAACTAAATCTAATTCCAACACATCCACTCTACAAGACTGTGGGACTTCATCCATGAGAAATTTCCTACTCTTGGCTGAAAGAGATGGGAGAAGGGAAAACTTAAATATGACATAATTTTTTTTTCTGCCTGTGAATATCCATAAATACGCTTGTCAGAGAAAACAGAAAAAGAGATAAAATATACAGTAGTATAGATTTTGAGTACTTGTCTTCTTGTATATACTTGTATTGTTGTATACTTTAAACATCTTTGTGTATTATAATAATTCAGGAGAACATCAGTTTGTACTGTACAAGCAATAAATTGCATAATCATGTCACTGATTTATTCTCTATACTCCTTAAGTCATTTTCTTCAGTAAGGGAGGATGCTATCAAGCAATAAAACTAATTTAGGCAATAAAAGATTAGGAGAATGTCGAACAGTGTGGTACTCTAGTTCCTACTTATGCTGGCCAATGCTAGAAGGGTGAACAAAGGGCTAATATGCGGACTTAGAGTACAGTCTCTGGAATCAGACTCTCTTATTTGAATTCCTGTTCCACCACAGGCCAGCTTTCTGACTTTGGGCACCATATATAATCTCTGTATGCTTCAGCTTTCTCATTTATTAGAATGGGGATAATAACAGTAGGGTTGCTATGCGTCGGAATCGACTTGAGGGTTACAAGTTTGTTTTTTTAAGTCTTCAGACTGATATCCAGCTACGCTATACCAGCGTGTTCTCACAGTCATTTACAGCCAATGTTCTTCTGAGTGGTCAGTGCTTCATTCAGACATTAATCTCATGTAAATGTTTTGAATATCACCTATGCCTATATCATAGGATTTTGTGACTATTAAATGAGTTAATTCAAATTAAACAATTGCTTCTGTTTCTGACACTTAGTAATTTTTCTAAAAATAAGTAATCCCCTATTATAAATCTCATCAAAGCGAGGTTCTCTTGGGTAATAACAGCTTAAAGAGAGGAATCCTTTGTTCCTATGTCTTCAAGTTGCTTGAAGCAAGCACATTTTAGTTAGAAAATTTTGTATTTACTGTATTTTTATGCAAATAATGTACACGTTGTGCTTTTTTGCCAACACTGGCAACACCCACCCCTCCATGTTATTTTCATAAGCACACTATGCCAATTTCCACGTGTTATATGTGTGGGTACATTATTTACACAGGCGTGTTATTTGCAAAAAAAAACATGGTATTGTGTACTTGAGAGATGTTTTTTGCTTAAAAAGCTGGTAGAAGTCATTGCGGAATCTACAGAACAGGGAACAAGAAAAGTTGCTTAGGGTTATTCTATACTTTATGTGTATGCATGCATATTTGTGTGTTCGTAAGGGAGAGAGAGACAAAGACACAGAAACACAGAGAAAAGATCCTTTGTTGTCTGGAGAATTACTGAAGCAAAGAAAGAGAAAAGTACTCTCTGAGCTGAACACCCTAAATGTGGCAGTTAAACATGTATTTGGCCGATGATTTATCTGTTGTTGCATCTCACCATAACCTCAGCAGTAAGGAAATAATAGATATAAATGAGTTCTAACTATATGAGGAGAGGCCTTAACTTCTGATAATTCAAGACATTTTAAACTTATTCAGTATGATTTATAAAAGAAGACATGCTAGTTTCTTTTTAAAAATCATGTTTTTACACGACACTTAGAGATCTAAGCTCAATTACCTGAACATGTCTCCCTTATGAGGAGATCCTAATGTTCTAATTTTTCCCAAAATAAGGCATAATTATAGCTAAAACTAAAAAAATGCACTGCCGTCGTGACGATTCCAACTCATAGAGACCGTATAGGACAGAGTGGAACTGGCCCATGGGGTTTCCAAGGTTGTAAATCTTTAGTGAAGCAGACTGCCACATCTTTCTACTGCAAAGAGGCTGGTGAGTTTGAACCACTGACCTTTTGGATAGCAGCCACAGCTTTCAACCACTGCGCCACCAGGGTTCCTTAAGATTATAGTATGCTATTTCAATTTTGATAAACTTTCTTAGAGAAGTTTGCATTGGTTTTCCAATTCCAAAGTGAGCCAATAGAGCTTATTATATTGAATATTTATATATATATATATATATGTATATCCCAGACAACTAGATAAATGGCATGTCTCATTCTATGTTTAAAGTGTACTAAAACTAAGTGAGAAATGTTATCATTGCTTTGGTTGTTAAGAATGTCATGACATCCTTAGCTCTAAGTTCTCTCTAGTTGGATTTAGCTATGTCCTCAGGGGTTTAGCTCTCTCACACTTCACCAAATAATCTCATTCTCTTTCCTTAGAGAGCAAAGATTAATCATTCAGAAAGTTAATGAGCTGGAAAAACAAATACCAATAGAAGAAAGGTGCCTAAGAACTTTAAATAAAATAAATTAATTTCCATTTGAAAAGTAAATTAGTTGATTTACAAATCACTTTTCCTTTTTTCTTCCCCATTTGTACATCTTTGTGCTTTTACTATCTTCATCAAACTCTCAGTCCCTTCAAAGATAAGATCTAGTTTATGAGAACTTTTTTTTTAAATTACTTTTCTTCATTTTCTATTAGAATGTGGCTTTCCACTACCAAGTATTTTTTACATTTTCTTTTCCCTAGTTTGCTTTTCTTTCTAAGTATTTACCTATTATTTCACTATTAATCACTGCAATTAAAATTCGAAGTCATAGATCACAAAAATTAAAGAAAAAGGAGTACTTAATAGCCCAGTAGAAAGTATCAATTTGCCATTGTTATAGGAACAAATATTTTCAGTTTTGACATATTCTTAACTGTTATTACCATGCTTATTAACATGATGTCATTTTTAAAAAATCTTTTAATTATAAAATATTTATAAATACATTATCTAATTTTATTATCACAGGATTTTGTTTAGAAATATATTTCATAACATGAACAGAATAAGGAGGCTTTGATAATGTTTCCATAATTTACACAGAGAACTATTGGACTTGGGTTAGAATCTGAATGTCCTTTCTCTAAACAAGGCTTTAATTTTTGAACATTTAATCTAGAATTATACAAATAGTAATAGGAATTATTATAAGGTAAAAAATGTATGATGACAAGTATAAAAACAACCCAGACACATACATAAATATTTTATCTTTTATCATTCTTTCTGAGGCATGCACCATCATACCACTATTTCCCAACTCTTTCTACCCATAAACCAAACCCGTTGCCATTGAGTCAGTTTCAACTCATAACAACCCTATAGGACAGAGTAGAACTGCCCCATAGGATTTCCAAGGAGCACCTGGTGGATTCGAACTGCCAACCTTTTGGTTAGCAGCCAAACTCATAACCACTACACCACCAGAGTTCTTTCTAGTTACTTCTTATTTATCTTTTTGATTACAACTTAAATGTGAATTTTTCTGACCCCTTATGTGTTCTCAGAATACTTTTACCAACTCTATCATTATACCCATCACCTGCCTGTCAGTTTGTCCTACCATGGTGGCTTGCACGTGGCTATGATGCTAGAAGCTATGTCACTGGTATTTCAAATACCAGCAAGTTCATCTACGATGGACAAGCTTCAGCAGAGCTTCCACTAAGACTGACTAAGAAGGAAGGCCTGACTATATACTCCCAAAAACTAGCCATTGAAAACCCTATGGATCACAATAGAATATTGTCTGATATAGTGCTGGAAGATGACACCCTAGGTTGGAAGGCACTCAAAATACACAGAGGTAGCAACAATGGACTTGTGCATGTAAATGTTGGTGAAGATTACACGTGACTGGGAAACCTTTCGTTCTGTTGTACATGGGGTCATCATGAGAGGAGCTTACTCCACGACAACTGACAACATCATTGATGTACTTATTTACATTGATGTTATAATCCCATAATGCACAAATAGGAGCACTGCATTTTCTAGGCAATACATGGTTTTAAGTTGTCAACCAGAAAATCCAAAACTTGCCTAGAACTTGGGGACCACTGGGGATTTACCTGTAAATGTTTAAGGGCACCCTAAGGGAAAAAAAACAAACCTATTGCCGTTGACTCAATTCTGACCCGTCGCGACCCTATAGGGCAGAGTAGAACTACCTCACAGGGATTCCAAGACTGTAATCTTTACTGAAGCTGAGTGCCGTATCTTTCTTACTCAGAATGGCTGGTGGGTTCAAACCACCACCCTTTTGGTTAGCAGTTGAGTGCTTTAAACATTGTACCACCAGAGCTCCTTGTTTAAGGGCACAGAGACCATAATTTGAGGGGAAAAATAACTGTTCTACACAATGCTTTCTTACAGATCATGGACAGCCTTGTATGCCACATTAAAGAGACTAGACTGTAGCTTGTAGTTTGTGAAATCACTGAAGGGATTTAAGTAAGAATGGCAGGCGAACAGGTTTCATATGTGAAGGATTCCTCTGATAGTTCTTTAGAGACTGGGGTAGGGAGGTGAGAGGACAACTCTGGAAGCATGGAGACCAACAGATAAGAAGTAAGTTTCTAAATAAAGATAATTGAAATAGAGATTGAGGAAAAAATAACACAGAATAAAAATATATAGGAAATAAAAATGTTAGTGACTGGCAATTAATACTTTGTGAGAAACGAGAAATAAGTCGTGATACAATGTGAGGTTGGCACAGGACCAGGTAGTGTTTGGTTCTGTTGTACATACTGTTGCTATGAGTTGGAACTGATCGGGTGGCACATAACAACCATGAACAACATTGATGAGCCTTGAAAACATGCTGTGTGAAGTAAGTCAGTTATAAAAGGACGTATATTGTATGATCACATTTGTATGAAGAAACCCTGATGGCACAGAGGTTAAGCATTCAGCTGCTAACCCAAAGGCTGATGGTTCAAACCCACCTAGCCCCTCTGCGGGAGAAAGACCTGGGTATCTGCCTCCCTAAAGATTACAACCTAGAAAACCCTATGGGGCAGTTCTACTCTGTCACATGAGGTCACTAGGCGTTAGAATTGACACGGTGGCACCCAACAACAACAACAGTCACTTGTATGAAATAGGCAAATGTATATAGAGACCAAAGTTTCTTAGTGGTTACCAGGGCCCGGAGGGACGGGGAAAAGGCAAGTCATTGCTTAGGAGACATTGAGTTTCTATTAAGGGTAATGTAAAAATTTAGAAATGAACAATGGTGATGTTAGTACGACATGATGAATGCAATTAATGTCACTGAATTGTACATGCGAACAATAAATGTTGAAATGGCAAATGTATATATATATATATATATATATATGTAAGCTGGTTCTAATGTGCAGCCGAGACCAGAATGGCTGGGCCAAGGGGGGTAAAAGTCAGTCAAGGCTGTCAGCTTCCTCAATTACACTGAGAAACTGAAGAATTCCCATACATTGCTGATTGTTGTTGCTGTTGTGTGTGTGTGTGTGTGTGTGAGAGAGAGAGAGAGAATGTGAGACAGTAAGCAGTTCTTAGGAAATTTTTTGTTTTCTTTTTGTAATCAAGTCTACAACCTTTTTTTTTTTTTCAGGGTTCTTTCTACTTTTAACTAGTCCTTAAGCTATTTTTTCTCTTTTCTTTCAATTGTAATATTTTTATTTGTCTTACAAACATTGTGGGTAGAGACATTTAAATAAATTTATTGACTAAAGAGGAGTTTAGAGAATATGTATGAGATGAGACTGTTCAGATTTTTTTTAATCACTGTCACAATTTTGAATCCTTAAATTTATTTCTATTGAAAAACACAATGGCCAAAATCTAGACCTGTCCATCAGCCCTATAAATGAATTGTTCATTAGCCCCATAAATGAAAGTAAACAGCAATGAAATTTGCATTAAATATTTATCTCTATTAGAAAAAGAAAATATATTTATTTTAATGAGAAATACCCTAAAAATAGATATTCGAGAAATAAAATCCAAAATAAATAACAAAATTAAATTTGTCTTAATAAATTATAGGCTGCCATCTCTCTCATTTGTAAGTCTAGATATTTCTCTTCTTTCATATTTCAAATGTTTTTTTAAGGAACATAGAAATGAATTTTGGTATTTTATGATTCTTTAGTACAGAAAATCTCCCCCAAGATTGTCCAGTGTAACTAGTTGCCTTGTCAAGACATGCTGGCTGATGCCTAGCAAGACAGACATGGTAGCTGTCACTGCAAGAGTTATAATCACATCTCAAGAGACACAAGTCCACAAAATATATCTGAAACCAAGTCATCATAACTATCATGAGTGAAAATTCTTAAGTAAAAATCCTAGTGTGAATGTAGGAAAGTTATGGTTTGATATCAAGACCATTCCTTTTCCAGTGTCAAAGGACCAGTTGATTATTTGTGCATGGCAGAGCACTTGTCATCATTCATGGCTCAGTTCCACTATTACTTCTTCAGAGAGCTTTCCTGAGCATGCTATCTAAAGTAATGTCCCACACCTGCCCCCTCGTCCTTCCAGCTTTATTTCATCAAGCTCTTTATTTTGTTCCCAGCATTCTTCACTTCAAAAATTATCAGTTATATTCATTTGTGCAAATGCTCAGTGTCTGTCTGTCTTCTTTGGGAAGGAGCTCCACAGAGGCAGGAATATTCTTCCACTTGTTCACTATTGTGACCTCAGAGCTCATAACACAGCCTAGCACATGGTAAAACCAGAAACCAAATCCGTTGCTGTCAAGTCGATTCCAACTCCCAGCTCATGGTAGATAAATAGACAATTTCTGTCTAGTCGACTCTAAACTATGATGACCAACAGAACATAATGTTGGCTGATCCTGTATCATCCTCAGGACCTCCTGAGCATTCAAGTCCATATTTGTGGCTGTTGTGCCAGTTCATCTCATCAAAGGTCTCCCTTGCCCTCACTGGTGCTCTACTGCAACAGACATTATATCATCTTACAGTTATTGATCCCTTCTGATGATGTGTCCAAAGCAAGTGAGCTGGACAGTGTTCTGTTGCAATCCATAAGGTTTTCATTGACTCATTTTCTAAAGTACATTGCCTGGCTTTTCTTCCTAGTCTGTCTTAGTGTGGAAGTTCCACTGAAACCTGTTCACCATGGGCAAGCCTTCTGGTATTGAAATACAGGTGGCATAGCTTCCAAAATCACAGAAACACAAAGGCCACCACAGTATGACAAACTGACAGATGGGTGGTGGTGGCTCATTGTAGGAGCTCAGAAATAATTATAAAAAGATACTAATGAGTGAAATTTATTATTACAGAATATTCTTTAAATATATTATAGATAATCTTTCTTAGACGGCATAAATCAGGAGAAATTGATGTCATTTTTTGGCTTTACTATTACACAATGTTTGTTATAGATGTCAGTCCCCCAGCCAAATTGTGCTTGAGGGTAGTTTCTCAGAAATTAGCTCTTTTCTTCACCTCTTGTCCTTTGGCTGTCTACCAGCTGACAATCTAATCTGTCACTTTTCCTTACTCTTTGACTTTGCATTTTCCTCATTAGTTCCTGTGCTGAATATTGTAAAATGGTTCTTGAAAATCTAATTAGTTCGGGCTTGG
>NW_004444490.1:24025-25865 GCF_000243295.1 Trichechus manatus latirostris | reverse complement strand
TGTAGGTTACTAGCCCTATAGACGGTTTCTTCTCTGAGTCTTTGGCTTCCTTCTTACTCTTTTGCTCCTGATAAGTAGAGACCAGTAGTTGTATCTTAGATGGCCACTCACAAGCTTTTAAGACTCCAGACACTACTCACTTCACTAGGATGCAGAACATGAACTTTGTGAACTATATTATATCAATTGACTGAGTTGTCCCATGAAACTAAGGTCCTAAGCCTTCGAACCTAGAAAATCAGTCTTGTAACGTGTTTGGTTATGCTTGAGAAATATCGTAGTTTTTGTCTTCTATGAATATATGTGCCTTCACAAACATTTCTGTACTTTCACTATATAGATACTTCAATCTGTGCATGCATGTGTATATACTTGTACCTACCCATATACAGTCATCCCTCATGATCCACAGGGCATTGGTTCCAGAACCCCCATGGATACCAAAATTCTCAGATGCTCAAGTCCCTTATATAAAATGGCATAGTTTTTGCATGGAGCCCTGAGGCACAGCGGTTAAGAGTTCAGCTGCTAACCAAAAGGTGAGCAGTTTGAATCTACCAGTCACTCCTTGGAAACCCTATGGGGCAGTCCTACTCTGTCCTACAGGGTCGCTATGAGTCAGAATTAACTCTATCCCAACAGGTTTGGTTTTGGATTTTCTTTTAGTATTTGCATATAACTTACGCACATCCTCCCATACACTTTAAATCATCTCTAGATTACCTACAATACCTAATACAATGTAAATGTTATGTAAATAGTTGTTTCATCACAATGAAGACTTGCTTTGGAAGATAGTCTTTCTCTTTTATGAGTTTCTTGAACTCTTCTGGGAACACTGATGATGCCTGGGCACTCGCTGACACTGACTCTCCCATGATCTCTAAGTTCTTGAGGCCATAGCACTTTCCATAGCTAGCCCGCCAGCCCTTACTAGCTTGAAACTCCTTCCTCTTGCTCGCTCAACCTCTCACTGCTAGCCTTTGACGAATTGCTTTGACCTCTTCATTGCTTTTAGGAGCCATTTTTTTTTTTTTACAAAGACTGCACACAACATAAGCAGCAAGGCATGTGAGGCAAACAATGCTCAAACAACGAGTGCTGGAGAGAGACTGAGGATCTGTGAAATGGTGGAAGGCTACAACAGGGGATGCCTACACATCACTGCATTCATGTGGATCCAGGGTAGTGCTTGATGCACAGCAAATTCAAGTTTTGCGTTTTAGAATTTTTTTTTCTAGTATTTTCAATCCATGGTTGATTGACTCCTCAGATGCAGAACCCTCGGATATAGAGGGCCGACTGTACATACATTTGGTTTTTTTTTTTTTTTTTTTTTTTTTGGTCTTTCTTGGTGTTGTTGGCAACTTTTATATGTCAAATTCTTTAATACAAGCATCCTTTTCTCTTGAGTGCTTCTCACTGCCATCATTTACCTTGGTCAAGCTGTGATCACTATACCCACCTTGGTGCCACTTCTCCCAGAACCAAAAATAAAAAGTATCTACACTCTGCAGCAGTATGTCAACAGGAACTGACAGAAATTCAGGTCAGATGCAGAAGAGGACGTGGGACTAGGCATATCATTGCTGATGTCAGATGGATCCTGGCTGAAAGCATAGAGTACCAGAAAGATGTTTACCTGTGTTTTATTGACTATGCAAAGGCATTCAACTATGTAGATCATAACAAATTATGGGTAACATTGCAAAGAATGGAAATTCCAGAACACTTACTTGTGCTCGTGAGGAACCTGTACACCAATCAAGAGGAGTTGTTCAGACAGAACAAGGGCATACTTCATGGTTTAAAGTCAGGAAAGGTGTGCGTCAGGGTTGCA
>NW_004444490.1:21178-22126 GCF_000243295.1 Trichechus manatus latirostris | reverse complement strand
AGACCATATATACAAACTATAGGTATAGATGTATGAATCTACCTCTCTACCTATATGGTAGCAAAATTCTAAGATGGCTCCCAAGATTCCCACCCCCTAGTGTGTCTGCCTTATATACTGCCCTTCCCTTGAGTGTGGGTGAGATCTGTAACTTGTTTCTAAGAGAATATGACAAAAGCGATGGAATATCACTCCCATGATCATGTTATACTACATGGAAAGGTGAAGGGATTTTACAGGTGGAATTAAGGTCCCTAATCTGTTCACATCATGCTTGGTAAGGTAGAGGGTCAGCGAAAAAGTAGAAGAGCCTCAGTGAGATGGATTGACGCTGTGACTGCAACAATGGGCTCAAACACAGCAACAATTGTGAGAATGGTGCAAGACCGGGCAGTGTTTCATTCTGTTCTACATAAGGTCACTATGAGTCTGAACCAACTGGATGGCACCTAACAACAACAATAATCTGTTCACTATAATTTAATAAAAGGAAAAATATGGCTGGGCCTGGCCTAATTGGGTGCATTTTAAAAACAGAGACACTCTTGCTGGCCAAGAGGAAGCCAACAGCTATGTTGTAAACTGTCAAAGGAGAGGAATGTCTCTAGGAGCTGATGCCCTCAGTCCCAGAACTGTGAGAAACTCAATTCTGCCAACAACCTGAATGAGCTTGGAAGATGATGCCAAGCTCTGGAAAGAAACACAGCCTGGTCAAATCCTTATCAGAGGAACCAGCTAAGTAGTGCTCAGACTCCTAACCCATAGAGAAAAAACATACGGTGTTTTAAGCTGCTAAGTTACCTCACTCTTTTGTTTAAAATATTTCAATGGTGTCTTGATCATCTAGTGTTGCCATAACAGAAATACCACAAGTGGATGGTTTTAATGAAGAGAAGTTTATTTCTTCACAGTAAGGTAGGCTGAAAGTCCAAATTCAGGGTGTCAGCT
>NW_004444490.1:18231-19897 GCF_000243295.1 Trichechus manatus latirostris | reverse complement strand
TATCATTTATCACAGTCTCTCATTCTGTACATAAAGAGTTGTGTATTGCATGTGTCTGCCCATTAGAATAAATTGCTCCCGTGGGGACATGGATTTTTGTTTTCTTCACTGCTGCATCCCCAGTGTGTAGACCAGTACCTGGTCTATAGTAGGAAGTGAATGAATACTCATAAAATAATTGGTTGAAAAAAAAATTGTTTCATTTTCTCAAGACACTATCCCCTGTTTTCTGTCTTGCCCCTGTCCCCCATTCAAGAAGCCCATCCATTTTTATTTTTCTTAATTAACACTTACATATCACCCTCACTGTTAAAGAAGGTACATTTTTCCCTAAATATTTTCATAAAACCCTGTATGTAGACCAGTTACAATAATAATTATGTTAAATTCCTACTGCTTCTAATTTGCTGTTAGTTTCAACTGATGAATGTACATTCTTAAATAGAGAAGAGGTCGATTATTCATTACTTTTCTCCCTATAATTAATACAGAACCTGCCACACATTACAAGCAATGTATACATTTGTTGTAAGCAGTAAGGCATATCGCATATGAATAGATAAGTAAATCAAGTGTATCTCTATTCTTTTCTTCAGTTCTTACCTTCACTCTGTTGTGCCTAGCAGAGTAATAAACATATAACCAGTACTAGATGCGTATTTGTTGATTGATTCATTGATTGATTTGAGGACCTTTCGAGTGTAGTTATCTACATAATGATAGTTTGAAATATCCTCCCACTTTGTAAAATTAAATGCTTTAATGAATTCATCACCAGGAAACAGTAACATGTGACCGACTGCCTCAAGTGCAAAAATAACACGTGGGAGTCAGAATCTGAGCTCTGGAGGAAAATGGCTGAACTAACCATGAAGCAATGAGGTGGCCTTACAGACTTCAGCCAGGTGTGCAGACAGGTGGATATCCCCATAACCAAAGGAGTATCCCTCAAATTGTCACCTTTAGAACATTAAGGTCTACCTAACACCAAATTATAAAAAACTAAAAGTTAATTAATTATGCCTTTTGGAAATATATTTATATGAAATGAAAGTTTTCCAAGGTCAATCGCAGGTTATTTTGAGACTTAAAGTTATGTATAGATTTATATTCACAGGTTATTTTGAGATTCAAAGTGAAGTGCATATATTTATATGTATATATTCCTCAATGTAATTTTTGATTGAATTTTTAAATTATTTTTCATAACCTTAGTATGAAGTAGTTTTCTTTAAAAATGGTTTTGGAAATGCATTTTGCTTTTAAATATATTTTTTTATAAGTGAGTAACTGTTTTTCACACAGAGGTTTCAGTAACAAGCCGTCACTGGATTTAAAGAAAACCTGGTAACTTTATTTATAAACACTTTAAGGCACATGCTGCCTTTATTTGTAAAGCAGTGAAGCATAGGATTCCTGGCTAAAGCTCAATTCCTCCATTACTGACCTCTGTCATAAATCTTTGTATTAAGATCTAACTTACAGCAGAAGAGAGACTTTTTATGTTGTTTAAATCCTTTATTATGGCTCTCTTCACAGCCCCTTAACATTATTTAAACCTCACAGTGACTTAAATAAAACATTTAACCATTTATTAACATTCAATAAACCATGTAAATAATCGAGTCCTTCTATTTCTACTGTTCTTTCTTTCTACTTTTTTTTT
>NW_004444490.1:15819-17188 GCF_000243295.1 Trichechus manatus latirostris | reverse complement strand
GTGGGTTCTTACCCACCCAGAGACTCCTTGGAATAAAGGCTTATCAATCTGCTTCCAGAAAGTCACAACTATGAAAACACTACAAAGCACAGTTCTACTAGGAAACACATGGGTTTGCCATGAGTTGGAATCTACTCAAAGTCCATTGGAAACCCAATTACACAGCCCTTCTACATTTGACAAGGGCCTGAGTTTTTCCACCAAATAAGTAACCGAGTTGTTCAGCCGATGAAAAATAAACTCAAACCTCCATCAACACAAATGAGATGAGCAAATGGTCAGTGTGAGGACACTAAAAGCAAAACCAAGGGCCAAGGGATGCAGAAATGATGTATCAAGGCTGAATGGTGCACCTGTCAACAGTCACGACTGCATTATTATTGGGATTATTATTTTATGCCCAAAATAGAAACTGATTGGGAGTGAAGCTATGTAACAAGGGGAAAATTCCTCAACCTTCCACTTTCTATAATAAAATGTATTCATTCATCCAACTCAAGAGAAAACTTATTAGCATTTGACTTTAAAGCAGCTTGAGGCCTTAGGTCAAAAGAACAGTCTCCATTAATGTTAGCTACTTTATAGGAGTCATTACTAATGTTTAATCCTTGCCTAAAATTATGATACAGCCGTATTACCTGAAACTGTGATTTACAAATGATAGCAGTGTAAAAGTGACACTAATTCATAATTTTAGTGGGTATAGCTCATAGAAATTTTCTCTGATATGTTTTATGAAAGGGGAAAAACACAAGCCCTTTAATTAATAACTTGTCCTGGAAAACCATCTTTCTAGAAGAGTACTGAAAAGACTAAGGATAGCCAATAATAACCTGACATCCCCTTTTTTTTGTTTTGGGACATTTCATAGGCGCATCATTTCTTTAACTTGTCAGTTGGTTTTATGTTATAAAGAGGAGGGTGATGGGGTGAACCAAGCTTGCAGGCATATATAACATTATGGAAGGTGAAGAATCTGAGATGCTTCATCAGACAAGCCATTTCATTTTGTCATTGAGTCATAGCAAAGTCATTGCAATCTGAAGAATTATTGCGAAGTTCTCTTTTGCCATCTTAAGTTTTGTAAAACTATTTTACATAAAAATGTTGTGATCTATTCCTATAATCACATCATACAAAGGAAATTTGGATAAATATATTTAAAATATTTTTGTTTTATTTTTGTAAAATAAAATGTATACGTAGATTTTGATTGTGTCTGCAAAATTGGTAATATTTTGGTCAAATTTTTTCATTACTTGACATTGTTGTTGGTTGGAGTAAAGTGTTACAGACATTGGACATGTTCTCTGTTTCTCATCCTCCAATACCACCTTTCTTCACTTCCCCCCAATCCCTCCCCACCAGT
>NW_004444490.1:4395-14082 GCF_000243295.1 Trichechus manatus latirostris | reverse complement strand
GGCTTGAATTTTTTCTTCAGTTTTTTCAGCTTGAGAAATGCCGAGCATGTTCTTCCCTTTTTGTTTTCTATCTTCAGGTCTTTCACATGTCATTATATACTTTACTTTGTCTTCTTAAGCTGCCTTTTGAAGTCTTCTTTTCAGTTCTTTTACTTCATTTTTTCATTTTGCTTTAGATACTTGATGTTCAAGAGCAAGTTTCAGAGTCTCTTCTGACATCCATTTTGGCCTTTTCTTTCTTTCTTGTCTTTTTAATGACCTGTTGCTTTCTTCATGTATGATGTCCTTGATGTCACTCTACAACTTGTCTGGTCTTCTGTCATTAGTGTTCAATGCATTAAATCTATTCTTGAGATTATCTCTAAATTCAAGTGGGATATACTCAAAGTCGTACTTTGGCTCTCATGAACTTGTTCTAATTTTCTTCAGTTTCAACTTGAACTTGCATATGAGCAATTGATGCTCTGTTCCACAGTCGTCCCCTGGCCTTGTTCTGACTGATGATACTAAGCTTTTCCATAATCTCTTTCCACAGATGTAGTCGATTTGATTCTTGTATATTTCAACTGCTGAGGTCCATGTGTATAGTCGCCATTTATGTTGGTGAAAAAAGGTATTTGCAGTGAAGAAGTTGTTGGTCTTTCAAAATTCTATCATGTGATCTCCAGCATCATTTCTATCACCAAGGCCATGTTTTCCAACTACTGGTCCTTGTTTGTTTCCAATTTTCCCGTTCCAATCACCAGCAAATTATCAATGCATCCGGATTGCATGTTCAATCAATTTCAGACTGCAGAAGCTGGTAAAAATATCCAATTTCTTCATCTTTGGCCTTAGTGGTTGGTGTGTATATTTGAATGATAGTCATATTAACTGGTCTTCCTTGTAGGCGTATGGATATTATCCTACCACTGACGGCATTGTACTTCAGGATAGATCTTGAAATGTTCTTTTTGACAACCAATGCAACGTCATTGCTCTTTAATTTGACATTCTCGGCACAGTAGACCATATGGTTGTTTGATTCAAAATGGTAATACTGGTCCATTTCAGCTCACTAATGCCTAGCATATTGTTTATGCATTCCACTTCATTTTTGATGATTTCCAATTTTCTTAGATTCATACTTCGTACATGCCACATTCCGATTATTATGGATGTCTGCAGCTGTTTTTTCTCCTTTTGAGTGGGCCCACAACAGCAAATGAAAGTCTTGAAAGCTTGACTCTATCTATGTCATTAAGGTTGAGTCTACTTTGAGGAGGCAATTCTTCCCCACTTGTCTTTTTAGTGCCTTCCTGTCTGGGGGGGCTCATCTTCTGACACTATATCAATGTTCCACTGCTATTCATAAAGTTTTCACTGGTAATTCTTTCCAGAAGTAGACTTCTGGGTCCTTCTTCTTGGTCTGTCTTAGTCTGGAAGCTCAGCTGAAACCCATCCGCCATGGGTGACCCTGCTGATATCTGAATACTGGTGGCATAGCTTCCAGCATCACAGCAACACGCAAGCCCCCACAGTAAGACAAACTAACAGACATGTTATATCTACATAACATACCCTCAATACCTTGAGAAACAAAGTCTCTGGACAAACATGAAATAGAGAAAGATGATTTCACCAACATTTTATGAGTCTTAATCTTATCAGAACATGTATTATGCTTACTAATGTTATAAATAAAATTATCATGTGCAATGTTCATTCTTTCAAAACTTGTACGGAGAAGAGATTGCTCACTTCTGTGGAAAGAGATGTGAACCAATAGCTTTCACTGATCTTACATTCTATTGGGCAATAGCAAAACACACACACATAGATAATACTTAAATCAGATATGTTATAGCCGTTACCATCGAGTTGATTCCGACTCACAGCTACCCCAATAGAACAGAGCAGAACTGCCCCACAGGGTTTCCAAGGAGCTCCTGGTGGATTTGAACTGCCTACCTTTTGGCTAGCAGCCAAGTTCTTAACCACTGCACCACCAGGGCCCCAGATATGTTATAGGAAGGGCTAAGTGCTTTGCGGAAAGCATATTTCTTTTTGTATTATTCTCCAGCTTTTAATATGCTAACAACTTCAAATTTGAAAGGAATGAAGATAGAATAAAGTGTTTATGATGTTCGTGAAGCTAATGTGACAACAAAATTCTTTTTCAAGAATCATAATTTATGATAAGTAATGTTGCAAAGTGGCCTAAATGATCTTTCAAGTTCACAAAACATTATATTACATATAAAACCAAAAAAAGAAAAAAAAAAACCACATCTATAGCCATCGAGTCAACCGTGACTCAGAGACCCTACAGGACAGAGTAGAACTGCCCCACAGGGTTTCCACGGAGTGACTGGGGGTCTGAACTGCCAACCTTTTGATTAGCAGCCATAGTTTTTAAACGCTATGCCAACAGGCTCCATATTACATATTAAAAAAACCAAACTGTTGCCATCGAGTTGATTCTGACTCATAGCGACCCTATAGGACAGAGTAGAACTGCCCCATAGTATTTCCAAGGAGTGGCTGGTGGATTCAAACTACCGATCATTTGGTTAGCAGAGGAGCTCCTAACCATTACGCCAGCAGGGCTGGAAATTAGGATTTACAACACAAAAGATAATCACATCAGCTCATAAAATGTTGGACAATCTCACAATACTGGAAATCAAGGCCTAGCCAAGTTGACACACATTTGAGGGGGACACAATTCAATCCATAACACATGTCCAAAGCATGTGAAATAAAGTTTGGCCATCCTTGCTTCTAAGGAGCATTCTGGTTCTACTTCTTCCAAGACAGATTTGTTCATTATTCTGGAAGTCCATGGTATATTTAATATTCTTCACCAACACCATAATTTAAAGGCATCAATTCTTTGGTCTTCCTTATTCATCCTTCAGCTTTCATATTTATATGAGGAAACTGAAAATACCATGGCTTGGGTCAGGCACACCTTAGTCCTCAAAGTGACATCTTCTTTTTTTAACACTTTAAAGAGGTCTTTTGCAGCAGATTTGCCCAATGCAATACATTGTTTGATTTCTTGACTACTGCTTCCATGGGCATTGATTGTGGATTTAAGTAAAATGAAGTCCTTAGTAACTTCAGTATTTTCTTTGTTTATCATGATGTTACTTGTTGGTCCAATTGTGAGGATTTTTATTTTCTTTATGTTGTAATCAATACAGAAGGCTGTAGTCTGTGATCTTTATCAGTGAGTACTTCAAGTCGTCTTTGCTTTCAGCAAGCAAGGTTGTGTCATCTGCATATTACAGGTTGTTAACGAGTCTTCCTCCAATCCTTATGCCACATTTTTCATATAGTCCAGCTTCTTTGAATATATACATCATGAACTCCTCTAATTATCACAACATACCAATGTAGTAGGTACTATTATAATTGCCACTTTACAGATGACAGAATTCAGTGACTTGCCCAGGAGCACATACTAGTAAGTAAGCAGTGGACTTCAGATTCCAAAACAGGTTCCCAGGCTTTGGAATTCTATGTTCTCAAGTGCCCCATTCTGATGCTTCCCCATGTCCATTTTGCCAAGAACAGAAGGGTTCTTTACATAATTTGATCATCTCTATGTGCTTCACTATGGTGTGACCCAAAATAACAGCAGTCTTCTTTAAAAAAAAAAAAAAAGTAGGGAAATGAGGATTTAAATATCCGATAAATATGTTTTTTATTTTCTTTTTATATGATACGAGACATACTGAGGGGTGAGGCTTAGCTCATCTAGATCTAGATGACACTACACCTTATTAAAGCACAGAGTTGCTACCATAGCATGGTATTTCACCAGCATTTGGTTTTAGAGTCCAGTGTGATTCCACTCTACTTAGAAAACCACTAGTTCACGGTGTGTCTGTTATGACAGACTTTGCTCATCAACAGTATAAAAGTGTCTAGGTTCTTAGATTTTTTTTTTTAAGCAGATAAACACCTTTAGACTCTAAGTGGGAGATAAATACATAATAGTTTGGGATATCTTCAAAAGCATGGAATATTTGCTTGTCATTCCAATAGACCTCATGCAGTTCTGCTCTGGACAATCACTAATCATGCCTAAATTGTGTAATTCTGAGAGTATTCTGCTTTTTTGTTCAAAGTGGGAGATCCCTATGAATGGATTAGCATTGCCCTGAATAGGGCCACTACTGATAGACATGGTAGATGATATTAGCGTCTGCATCACACAGGAATTGTAGTAAAAAATGACTTGCCATTGAGTTGGTTTCAACTCATGGCGACCCCCTGTAGGTCAGATAGATCTGTGCTCCATAGGGTTTTCAAAGGCTGATTTTTCAGAAGTAGATCGTCAGGCCTTCTTCCAAGGTACCTCCAACCTTTCGATTAGCAGCAGAGTATGTTAACCATTTGCACCACCCAGGGACTAGGGAATTTTGATGGGGCTCCAGATACTGCTCATATCTACTAGTCCAGCAGGGGGAGCCTAACAACACAAGAAGGGAGAAGATGGCAATCCTGGAGAACTTCAGCACTGTTTTGAGCCATAAAGAGGAAAATAGAGAATTTAAATCCAAGACTTACTTCTGTGTTTACTACCGTG
The DNA here is from genome assembly GCF_000243295.1 of Trichechus manatus latirostris. Classification (NCBI taxonomy): domain Eukaryota; kingdom Metazoa; phylum Chordata; class Mammalia; order Sirenia; family Trichechidae; genus Trichechus; species Trichechus manatus. Next base: position 9,503 of record NW_004444490.1, on the reverse strand, counting down.
TACCATGACTGTGGTTCTGTGACAGAAATACATAGCACTCTGCTAATTTATGCAGGGACCTTAACTTGAAGACCTTACCAAGGTCTGTAGATATGGAAGAATATGATTTTTATTATTTTTCATATCACTTTCTCTACATTCATGTCACATCCAGAACCTGAATTAGGTAGTTGAAGATAGGTCATTTAACACATGCTATTAACAAAATTGGTGTAAAGTGGTTCATTTATTCATTAATGGGTTTCCAAAAAACAAAGTATAAGGTTCAAATTTCTAAGCTCTGAGGTGATTTTTTAAAAGTTTTATTAAACCATTATAAGATTTCTAAATTACCTGGACCCTGTTGCACAAGGGATAATTTTTCAACGAGATGTCTTTTTGTCCTCCCTCTTTTTTCTTTTCTAGCAATTTGCTCTAATAATAGGCCTAAATTGTTGTGTATTAAAACAATAATCTTGGTTTGTCTTCAGTACTGCTTGAGAAATAACATTACTTTCACACATGAGAGGCAGAAATATGTCCCTGAAATCTTAAACTGAGTATGCAAATATTTTCTTGTGTTTAAGTGAGATACCCCCAAAAGTGACAGTGATAGATAAATGTTCTAAATAACAATATTTTTTTCTGACACTGACAAATAATTCCCTCCCACAGGATAGGTGCAAGAGGGTTTTTATATCTTTTGAATTCTGATTTTTTTTTCAAGTTAAACACAAATTTCATGAGCAAATTAAAGCACATACATCCTAGTGATTTCTCTTTTGCTTTTTAACTTTCTCAAAATGTGTAAAAGTCATGTATCCTTGTAAAAATCATGTATTAAACCCAAGTTTCTGCTTTTCTTGCTCCCCCAATCCTCTCCTCTCCCTGCTCCAATCAATATTAATTGACTTGCGTTCCTCTCAGGAACCCAATACCCTTTTATAATGGTCTTTTAGTGCTTTATCCAAGAATATCATTTACAACCAAACTTAATCTACGATCAGCTTGATTTTCAGGTCAGTGTAGTTAGTGGTATCTGTGTTTCTGAGACATTTTTATAAACATATGATAAACATAATTATTGTAAAAGTAAATTTTTCTGAATTGAAGCTTTAAGAATGGGAAAACGATGCCAAAGACTGCTAAAAGAATGGATTGTTTAGTCACTACAGAAAGAATACCAGAAGGAGATCACTAATTAAGATTAAAAACCAATTAATAACTTTCAATGAAACATAACCCTAATCATTGGAGTTATTTTTCCCACCAGACAGAAACAATTTGCAACTCCAACAGACACAAATCTACAACTGCCAGTGTCTATCCTGTAATCAATAGTAAATAGCAAGTCAAACAAGGGTACATTTCCCTAAAGAATTAAATAATCCTCGAGTCGGTCTATTAGACAATGTTCTAGAATGTCCTTGAAAGGGCATACAACCATCTTTTCTCCTTATTTTCTTGTATTTGGATATTTTTCTTCACGTTCTAATTCCTCTTTTTTTATGAGAAGGGTCCACTCCTGTAATGATAAACTGTTATTAGCAGAATTAGCAATATCTTCTTCTAAAATATACGTTTTGTCTTCATCTGAGATGAAAGAAATTAAAAGTTTTCGATTAAATGGCCACCACTCATCTGTCAGTTTGTCATACTGTGGTGGCTTGCGTGTTGCTGTGAAGCTGGAACCTATGCTGCCAGTATTTCAAATGCTAGCAGGGTCACTGATTGTAGACAGGTTTCAACAGAGGTTCCAGACTAAGACAGACTGGGAAGAAGGACGTGGGGATCTAATTTTCAAAAAATTGGCCAGTAAAAACCTTATGTAAAACAATGAAACATTGTCTGATATAATGCCAGAAGATGAGTCCCTCAGGTTGAAAGGCATTCAGATATGACTAGGGAAGAGCTGCCTACTCAAAGTAGAGTTGACCTTAATGACATGGATGGAGTCAAGCTTTCCGGACCTTCATTTCCTGATGTGGCACAACTTAAAATGAGAAGAAACTGTTGCAAATATTCATTAATAATCATAATGTGGAATGTATGAAGTATGAATCGAGGGAAATTGGAAGCTGTCAAATGAAATGAAATGCGTGAAGATAAATATCTTAGGCGTTAGTGAGCTGAAATGGACAGGTGTTGGTCATTTTGAATTGGACAATCACAAGTTCTACTATGCCAGGAATGACAAATTGAAGAGGAACAGTATGGCATTCATTGTCAAAAAGAATGTTTCAAGATATATCCTGAAGTACAACGCAGTCAGTGATAGGATAGTATCCACACACCTACAAGGAAGATCAGTTAATACAACTATTATTCATATTTATCCACCAAATATTAATGCCAAAGATGAAGAAATGGAAGATTTTCACCAACTTCTGCAGTCTGAAACATGCAACCAAGATACGTAGATAATTACTGGTGATTGGAATATGAAAGTTGGAAACAAAGAAGAAAGAACCAAACCCATTGCCTTTGAGTCAATTCAGACGCATAGTGATGCTATAGGACAGAGTAGAACTGCCCCATAGGGTTTCCAAGGAGCGCTGGTGGTTTTGGCTTGCATCTGAGATCTTAACCACTGTGCAACCAGGGCCCCAGAAGAAGGAGCAGTAGTTGGAAAATATGGCCTCGGTGATAGAAATGATGCCAGAGATCACATGATAGACTTTTGCAAGACCAATGACCTATTCATTGGAAATATATGTTTTTTCAACAACATAAATGGTGACTATACACGTGGACCTTGCCAGATGGAATGCACAGGATCCCATTCGACTACATCTATGGAAAGAAACAATGGAGAACCTCAATATCATTGGTCAGAACAAGGCCAGGGATTGACTGCGAAACAGACCATCAATTGCTCATATGCAAGTTCAAACTGAAGCTGAAGAAAATTAAAACAAGTCCACGAGAGCCAAAGTACAACCTTGACTATGGCCAACCTGAATTTAAACATCATCTCAAGAATAGATTTGATGCATTGAACAATAATGACCAAAGACCAGAAGAGTTCTGGGATGACATCAAGGACATCATAAATGAAGAAAGCAAAAGATCATTAAAAAGACAGAAAAAACAAACAAAAAAGACAAAAATGCATGTCAGAAGAAACTGAAACTTGCATTTGAACTTAGAGCAGCTAAAGTACGAATGAAAGAAATGATGAAGAACTGAACAAAATATTTCAAACGGCAGTTCAAAAATACAAAATAAAGCATTATAATGAAATGTGCTAAGACCTGGAGTTAGAAAACTAAAAGGGAAGAATACTGTCAGCATTTCTGAAGCTGAAAGAACTGAAGAAAAAATTCAAGCATAGAATTGCAATATTGATGGATTCTACAGGAAAGAATTGAATGATAATGCAAGTAGCATCAAAAGAAGATGGAAGGAATACACAAAATCTCCGTACCAAAAAGAATTAGTCGACGTTCAACCATTTCCGGAGGTATCATATGATCAAGAACTGACGGTCCTGAAGGAAGAAATCAAGCTGCACTGAGCGCACTGGTGAAAAACAAGTCTCCAAGAATTGACAGAATGCCAACTGAGATGTTTCAACAAACAGATGCAATGTTGGAAGTGCTCACTCGTGTATACCAAGAAATTTGGAAGATAGTGCATTGACTGGAAAAGATTCATATGTGTGCCCATTCCACAGAAAGATGATCCAACAGAATGCAGAAATTGACTATGCAAAGGCATTTGACTGTTTGGATCATAACAAGTTATGGATAACATTGCAAACAATGGGAATTCCAGAACACTTAATTGTGCTCATGGGGAACCTTTATGTAGACCAACAGGCAGTCATTCTAACAGAACAAGGGGATACTTCCTGGTTTACAATCAGGAAAGGTGTGCATCAGAGTTATATCCTTTTGTCATACTTATTCAATCTGTATGCTGAGGAAATAATCTGAGAAGCTGGACTATATGAAGAATGCAACATCAGGAATGGAGGAAGACTCATTAACAACCTGCGATATGCATGTAACACAGTCTTTCTTACTGAAAGTAAAGACTACTGGAGGCACTTACTGATGAATATCAGATTACAGCCTTCAGTATGGATTTTACCTTAAAATAAGGAAAATGAAAATCCTCACAACTGGATCAAAGCAACATCATGATAAACGGTGAAAATATTGAAGTTGTCAAGGATTTCATTTTATTTGGATCCACAATCAACGCCCACGGAGGCAGCAGTCAAGAAATCAAATTATGTATTGCATTGGGCAAATCTGCTTCAAAAGACCTCTCTAAAGTATTAAAAAGCAAAGATATCACCTTGAGAACTAAGGTGCACCTTACCCAGGCCATAGTATTTTCAACTTCTTCATATGCATGTGAAAGCTGAGCAATGAATAAGGATAACCAAAGAAGAATCGATGCCTTTGAATTATGGTGTTTTTGAAGAATACTGAATATACCATGAACTGCCAGAAAAATAAACAAATCTGTCTTGGAAGAAATACAGCCAGAATACTCCTCAGAGGATGGTGAGACTTTGGCTTATGTACTTTGTACATGTTATCAGGAGGAGCTGTTCCCTGGAGAAGGATATCATGTTTGGTAAAACAGAGGGTCAATTAAAAAAGGAAGACCTTCAACAAGATGGATTGACACATTGGCTGCAACAATGATCTCACACAAGCAACAACTGTGAGTTTAGCGCAGGGCCACTCGGTGTTTAGTTCTGCTTTACATAGGATCGTTATGAGTAGGAACCGACTTGAAGTCACCTAACAACAACAGATTAAATGAAGTAATCTCTTGAAAGTGAGAACTGACAATATAGAAAAGAACTATCACTTTCCCACTATCAGAACGATAATATAAATTTAGGGTTTTCTAAAGTCATAGTGAGCTGAAATAGACTGGTATTAGACATTTTGAATATTGGTTTACTATGCCAGAAATGACATCTTGAAGAGGAATGGCATGCATTTATCATCAAAAAGAACATTTCAAGGTTTATCCTAAAGTACAACGCTGTCAGCGATAAAGTAATAACCATACGCCTACAAGGAAGGCCAGTTAATACGACTGTTATTCAAACTTACGCACCAACCACTAAGGCCAAAGATGAAGAAATTGAAGACTTTTACCAG
>NW_004444490.1:0-3729 GCF_000243295.1 Trichechus manatus latirostris | reverse complement strand
TGCTAAGTTACATTGTTTCTTTAGTCAACAAATATTTGAACGTTTATTATGGGCACAGTTAGTGAAAGGAGTCCTTGGGTGGCACAAATGGTTAAGTGCTTAAGTACTAGCCAAAAGTTTGGTGGTTCAAACCCGCCCAGAGACATCATGGAAGAAAAGTCTGGCAATCTGCTTCAGAAAGGTCACAGCCTTGAAAATCCTCTGAAGCACACTGCTAGTCTGCACACCTGAGGTCACCGTGAGTTGGAATTGACTCCACAACAATTAACAACAACACCAAGAGAAGTTTGAAAACATGAACAAACATACTCCTTGTACTAAGGAGCTTACACTTTAGATGATACATGAAAATATTTAGTCATGGTATGTAGAAGATTCTGAGTAATATTTTAAGGGTGCTGGTGAAAAGGGTCATACCAGACTACAGGAGGGAGAAGTTGCTTATCACTGGTGACAGCAAGTCTAAGTTGGGCCATGAATGAGCAGTGAGATTCAATGGGTTGAGATGAAGCAGGTAATAAAGACAGTATTTATCAGGGAAATCAACAGCAAAGCATGAAGAATAAGAAATCTTTGAGGAATAGCAGATATTTAACTTGAGGATATTAAACATTTGCAAAGTAGACAAAAACGTATTGTGTCCAAAAAGTTAAGGCTGGGCACATTTTGCTTCATCTTAAAGGCTGGTGTTTCTATGTTTCCTCAGAAAGTTATAGGGTCACTATGAGTTGGAATCAACTCAACGACAACTTGTTTGATTTTTTTGGTTTGAGTATTCTACTATATGGAGAGAACAATATAGATATATTATCAATTCTCTAAAAAATACACGAGTGAGATTATTGCAATTTTTTTTTCTTTTCTTACTGTTTTGGTGCTTGCTTTCAGAAGTCAGACAAGAATGTCATATGGGATGGCCTGTGTTTAAGCTATGTTAAAACATAATTTACCATTATTCCCTGATCTTTTAGTTGGAACACTTCTAAACGATCAAACTGGAAAGTCAATTTAGTGGCAACTGGGAGGCACTGATGAGTTTCTACTGTAATGATCATGATGTAATCAAAGTAGTGTTTAAGGGCAATCAATCTAGTCACATCAGAATTGATTGGATTGAAAGAGAGAATGCATATGGGTGAAATAGGAGGTCTTGGAGTTAGAGTAACGAAAAAGAAGCAGTTGTGTTCAATTTGAAGAGAAAGAACTTGGCATACAAAAAATAATAATAACATAAAGTTGATATTGAATTACAATTGCATTCTATTATGATTTGTTCATTCATTATGAATCAAATCAGTTACAAGTTACGCATAATATAACCCTTTGTGTATTATTTTGTTAAGGTGTGCACTATTTTTTTCACTGCAGATTGACTTACTTCATAACCAGCTGCTGTGTACCCACGAGCAACATTATCTAAATTATTAATAAGCAAAATATTAAAATAGAATTCCAGTGAAGGGGCAAATACCCAAATTTAAAACAAGCGTAGCAAAGAAGACACCTCTTCCTCTTTAATACATTTGCAATTGCAGAATAAATGAAATGTTATTAGAAAGTAGCAAGCTCATTGAACCATGTGACAAGTCAAGAAGCACATATAACACATACTCTGAACTCATTAAATATTTACAAGCAATAATGAATGACCAGTGATTTTGCCAGAAATCTACTACTTTAATTCATATTCAAACAAGAGGTAAGCTACAATATATGGGAACATATAAGATAGAACAAAATAATATTTACTAGATGTTTTCTGACAGAATTATTACAATACTCCACAATTTGTGGTATCTTTTGCAGATATATTTATCCCAACCTCTGGGAGTTAGTATGAGGGATAGTGTTTTAATAATTTACATATCTGAAAGTGCTAGTGGTATATAAAAGATTACTCTGACCTTAGGTAATAATTTAAAAATCTAACCTAAAAGTTTCCAGATGCAATACATAATAGTACATAATAATATCAATAGTTAATATTTCATAACTTATTGCAGTGGTTCTCAACTGAGTGGAGTTCTGCCCCAATTCCAGGGCTATTTTGTAATGTCTGGAACATTTTTGATTATCATGACTTGGGGGAAGGGTGGATTGCTTACTGGAATCCAGTGGGTAGTGGCCAGTGATGTTGCTCAACTTTCTACAGTGCTTAGGACAGCCACTCCATGACCACTACTCCACCCCAACAAAGAGTTATCCAGTTCATAATGTCAATAGTGCCCAGGCTGAGAAACCCTAATACAGAACTGATTCAAATGTAAGCTGTAAAAACTAAATTCACCTAATTTACTGCAGTTATGTGTTATATCTTGTTGGGTAGCAAACAGATGGTAAAGATAAAATAACATTCCTTAACCATCAGATTTTGCCTTAATTCATTCAGTCTTTTTAAGTCTATACTTAAGAATGCAGTCACTGACGATGTTTATTCTATGTTGATGTGAAATTTAAGAGCCAGAAAAAATGCTCTCTTACTTATTCTCTGTGAGTATGTATAAATACTTTCTTAAATGTTATTATTTTAAAATGAGAACTTCTCTATATTTACCAACTAGAGGAGTTTCATTAATCAATCTTTAGCACAAAAATAAAATCAGTACCAAAGAAGAAGTGAAGTATAAAACTAGAATAGGAAAGGTTCTGCTTTGGAAGACAGTACGGCTCAATTTCCCATCAGGTTAGAATTTTGCAAGGGACCTGAAAATGCAGCATATAGAATTTTGAAACATTTAGCTGAGAATTTCCTCACTGCTTCTAGATCCATTCCTAATTTTCTTTTCCTTGAAGGAAACCTCAGATCTGACATGCAGTTTCATCTCTCTTCATTTATATTTCATATTTCCCACCCAGGCATTTCCTATCTCTTAGGAGATAGTTATAGGAAAGTATAGAAGAAATTTAGTTTACTGTCACCCCACCAATGATAAGCAATAGTAGACAACAAAATGAGTACAACCTGATAGGTCTGTAATAACAGAGGTTTGTCACATTATTTCTGGGTTAGTATCAATTGTGCAAAATATTTTTGTTTGGCTCAACTGAGACATTCAGTTTTTTTTTAAATATGTATTCAGTGATCTGTTGATGATGATGATATAAGGAATAGGTGATGATAAGAGATAAAAGAGGTAGCAGATCTTTGCAGGGTGAGACTTAAAAATGATAGTGGTTCTTGCAGTATTCTGTAGAATCAAATAGAAAGCAAAGCGGTAAACTCTTTACTCAACATAGTCTGGAAAATACCCGTGGGGACAATAAATAAACAGCAAGAATGGAAAACAGGTGATGACGATCTATGAGATAAGCATTTCAATATTTAACAGTGATTAGAAGCTACCAAGAGTGTCCTTCATAGCTTGGGACACTACAATTAAGAAATACAGAGAACTTAGAAAAGCTTTGGGGGAACAATGACAAAGACTAGAACATATAACACAGCGCAGAGATAGAAATATTAATATTACTGTAATGGAGAAAGTAAGAGTAGAAAAAGTGTCCATAAGTAGGTTAAAAATTTATTTTCACACAATGCTGGTGGGAATGTAAATTGATGTAGTAATCCGAGAAAATACCCTGGCAACACCAATTAAACTTTAAAAAGCACGTTTTGTAATCTTGTTATTGATAGGCGCTAATACTGACAGATTCTATGAATCTATAATTTGACATGCAGATATGATATATATATAGTTAATTAATTAAAACCAATAAAAAGCAAAATAC
>NW_004444489.1:61310-62866 GCF_000243295.1 Trichechus manatus latirostris | reverse complement strand
ATACAGTGGGTGTGAGTTCTATTATTACAGAGGCATGAGTAAAAATGCTGAGGCAATGTGTAAAGTGAAGTCATTAGCTTAAGGCAGGAATGGGGAACAGATCAAGGAAGGCTTCTCCTGGCAGGATACATTTGAAATAGGTGTTGAAGAATGAGTAGTATTTGGCTAGGCTGAGATGGGAAAGAGGAGGCATTTGAGACAGAAGGAATGAGTTAGGCCAAGGTGGGTACAGAAAAAATGTCAGTTCTATTTCTGGAGTGGTGAAAAGCTGACTGTGGTTGGAATCTACTGTGTGGGGGGTAGCATGGCAGGAAATTAGACTACAGTGGAGGTTTGGGCCAGGCTAAGAAGAGTTGTGAGTGCTAAGTCAGGGAGTCTTGATTTTAATCTTGCAGCAGCCTGAGGTTTCAGAGCAAGGAAGTGGCATGATCAGATGTGGGACTGGGATTAGAGAAGGTCCAGGTGGCAAGAAGACTCTGGAGGAGGCTGATACAGCCATGGCAGAAAGGCTGTGAGTGCCTGAACTCAGACAGGGAGGATGTGGACTAATCCAAGAGACATTTCCGCAATGCGATTAGCAGTATACAGTGACCAATTCCATGTTGAGAGTGAATGAGAGGGAGACTTGAGGATAAATGCCTCTAGGTTTTCCAGTTAGAGAGAATTGGAAGATGTCATGTTATTAACTGAGATGGAGACAGAAGACAGATTAAATTGGAATTCACTTTTAGTCCCACTGAGTTTGGGGTTTTTATTGGAACATTCAGGTGGAGAGTAATAGCAGGCAATTAAACCTGGCTTAATGGCTTAATGTCCTAGTTAGAATGAACAAAATTGGTTTGATCATAGTACATTAGAACAAGAAGTAAGAAATTTGACATCTTTATCTGAGAAGCTTGAATGAGGAATTTTATTTGGTTGTACTTTAAATATCTACCAAGCAAAAATATTCATGCAGGCCAATTCTACATATTCCAGTGCAAGAGATAAAATTTTACCATCAAATTCTCTCAGTGAGCAAAGGGATTTAAGGTATTCTCATCAACCCTCATTAATTCTTAAATTTTATGTGGTGTAATAATGTTCTTCAGTGAAAATGAAGAAATCAGACAGGAGGCATATATTGTCATAGACTTCCTAAACAGTGATCACTGTAATAGAAAAATAGGAGAGGCGGCTCTATGAAATTCTCAGGAGCCAGTGTTGAGCCCCTTTTCAAAGGCTTGCTATTTTAAGATCACCTCTGATTTAAATATTCCTGGTACTTAATAAGCAAGGGAACTCAGGAAAGCCTGAGTCAGCCCCACACCCTCAACTGGCATCATAAACTAAGACACATTCTAACTTGGCCATTTTATGAGCCCGTGAAAGTGCAATCTATTTGAGGAAGAAGTGATTCGATTTGACCTTAAAGCAGTGAGGGAGAAAACACTCACCACTTCGAGAAGACTTCCTCAGAGGAAGCTCTGCCTCAGACAGTAGAGCCGCATTGGCATTTCCCAGTCTCCTGAAATGTCAGAAATATTGGCTACAACATTTGTATTCATGAGGACTAC
>NW_004444489.1:27368-30656 GCF_000243295.1 Trichechus manatus latirostris | reverse complement strand
GAACTCCCTTTAATAATTCTTGTAAGTTTGGTTTGACTTTTACATATTCCCTTAATTTCTGTTTATCTGGAAATGACCTAATTTCACCATCATATTTGAACGAGAGTTTTGCCGGATATATTATTCTTGGCTGGTAATTTTTTTCTTTCAAGATTTTATATATGTCATCCCATTGCCTTCTTGCCTGCGTGGTTTCTGCCGAAAAATGTGAGGTTAGTCTTATTGTTTCTCCTCTGTATGTGACCTCTTGTTTTTAATGAGCTGCTCTCAGGATTCTTTGTCTTGGTTTTGGCAAGTGTGATTATGATATGCCTTGGTGATTTTCTTTTGGGGTCTCTCCTATTTGGGGTTCATTGAACTTCTTGGATGGCCAGCTTTTCATCTTTCATGGTATTGGGGAAGTTTTCTGTCGGCAGTTCTTCAATAATCCTCTCTGTGTTTTCTGTTTTCTCCCCCGTTCTGGAATTCCAATCACTTGCAAATTTTTGCTTTTGATTGTATCCCACATAATTCTCAGGGTCTCTTCATTTTTCTTTGCTCTTTTTTCTGAGTTTTCCTGAAACAGAGTTGTATCCAAGTGTTTGTCTTCAGTTCCACTGATCCTGTCTTCCACTTTTCATATCTGCTTCTCAGCCCTTCTATAACACCGTCCATTTCTGAGAACTTGTTGTTTATCTTTTGGAATTCTAATTGTTGTCTTTGTATAATTTCTAGTTGTGAATTTACTGTGGCATTTTGTTCCTGCATTATTTTCCTGAATTCTTCCAATTTTTTGTGTATATTTTCTGTTAGTTTGTCTATTTTTTCCTCATGTTTGTCAGCTTTTTGCTTCAGCTCTTGGAGAATTCTGAGTATCAGAGGTTTGAATTTCCTATCAGGTAGTTCTAGTGCATTTTCTTCCTCTGGAGAGTCATCTGGTGTTTTCTTTTGGATGCCTGCTGGAACCATGCAGTCCTGTTTTTGTAAATGTTTTGATATTGTCTGCTGTCTTCAGGGCATTCATTAGTTATTTTTCTCATTTATTGTTTGTAGATTTGTTTGTTTCATCCATTTTTTTAAAATTTGACTATGTCTGAGCAAGCGGACTTTGTGTTCTTTGTTGTTTGCTTGTCTGTGGGCACAATACTTTTTGCCTCCTCCTCCAGTTGGCAGGGTCAGTCACTCAGATATGGTACGGCAGGACAGGTCTAGCTGAAGAGGAGTTACTGGGCGGGTTGTTTGTGGCACTTACTACAGCCACCAGGGCGGGTTGGTATAGCCTGGCTAGAAGGCATACAGGTATACAGCGCCAGGTATTCAGGGAACAGAAAGAGAAGGAAGATATAGAGAGACGAGAAACTGAGTACTGAAGACAAAAGAGGAAAAAGAGGGAAAAGAAAAGAAAACAAATTTAAAAAAAAGCAAGAAAGGCCCCCCAAAAAACAGGAAAAAAAACCCCATGGAAACAGAAATGCCCTCAGGGATCCTTCTGCACGTCTGTTCAAGCCGAGGGAGTAGTCTCTTTGCCACGCAGCACCGCCTGGCAAGAAAGGGCTCCCAACTCAAGAAAAGGAAAAGCAAACAAACAAAATTCAAAACAAATGAACAAAAGCCCCGGGATCCCACCAGCAGGGCAGCCTAGACTGGGAAGCAGCTCCACACTCGAACGGAGCTCCACAGCCCCTCAGGAGGAAGCAAAGATGGTGCACGGAGCCAGGTATTTGAGCGAAAGGAGGGGGAGGTGGTGAGAGGTAAGGAAGAAATCAAAAGAAGCAGAAATAAAAGCAACACTAGCAGCCAATAAATGGCACTCAGAGAGCCAGCTAGTGCAGGCTGGTGTTTCTCAGACAAGAGACTGTGTCCAAGGGATGCAGAAGGGGCCAAGTGCGGGTGAAGAAGGGTAGGGAGTGGGAAAGCGTATATCACAAATTACCAGAGCTCTGCAGCCCCTCAGGAAGAAGCAAAGATGGTGCACGGAGCCAGGTATTTGAGCGGAAAGAGGGGGAGGTGGTGAGAGGTAAGGAAGAAATCAAAAGAAGTGGAAAAAAGCAACACCAGCTGCCAACAAATGGCACTCAGAGAGCCGGCCCATTCGGATATATGGAATCCAAGCAGCCAGTGTTTCCCAGTCAAGAGACTGTGGCCACGGGAAGCAGAGGAGGCCGAGTCAGGTTGAAGAAGGGTGGGGGGTGGGAAAGCATATGTCGCAAATTACCGGTTGTTTTGTCTCCCGCTGGGCACTCCGTGAGGCTGCTTTCTTGTACCCCCTGTTTTCTGGTCTCCGATAGGAGTCCAAGATGGTAGATCCAAGCTGCGTTAGCTGGTAGGGGACCTCTGCATGAGTCTCTCCTCGCTCTCCATTCTCTGTCAGTTTTCTCACTTCATTTGGTGCTTGGCTGAGTTCTTTATCTCTTCATTTGATGTTTTAGGGTTTCAGGATTGTTGTATTCTCTGTTCTGGTTAGTTTTTCAGATCTTTGCTGTGGAGGGATTGCATGGTGTTTCTGCCTAGAGCGCCATTTTGCCGGAACCTCTCCTGAGAATATTTCTTATACATAGTATGAATGGAAAAGAAAGTAAAGTTTCTCCCTTTCAAATACGTGAAGCCACAAGCATTTTAGATGTTTTCAAGGTGCAGTTTGTGTTAATGTGCCTTACACAATCTCTGAACCAGAAAACAATGCAGAGTTTCTCCTATTCAAGTATTGGACCGCAATCGTGACGTAGTTCCGCTGAGTAAAACTTGTGTTACAAGAATGTGCATGTTCCCAATTCACTGCATGAAAGAGAAAACAAAACCTTTTCTCTCATTCTAATTGATTAAGTCAGAGAATTCCATCTGCTTTTAAAAGAAAACACTGTGTCTACACGCCTAAGAACTTTTCTTATACATTCTTTGAATGGGAAAAGAATGTAAAGTTTCTCCCTTTTAAGTACTTGAATGCACCAGTGTTTTAGATGTTTGCAATAGGAGCTTTGGATTACTGGGGCTTGAATGTGTTTTTCACATACTCTGAAAGAGAAAACAATGCAGAGTTTCTCCCATTCGACCAGAGGACAGCAAAAGCAATGTAGGTTTCCTATGTAAAACTTTAGTTACAAGAACTTCACTGCATGAAAGAAAAACCAAAATTCAGTTTCTCTCATTCAAGTTAATTAAGTCAGAGGGGTTTAACCTGTTATTGAAAAACACTTTGTGTTACATGCACAACAATTTTTTTTTATTGTACTTCAGGTGAAGGCTTACAGAACAAATAGTTTCTCATGAAACAGAAGTACACATGTTGTTTTATGACATTGGTTAACAACC
>NW_004444489.1:0-27268 GCF_000243295.1 Trichechus manatus latirostris | reverse complement strand
AACCCTCTAACTTCTCAACCTTTTTTTTTTTTGGTGAAAATACACATAGCCAAAGATACACCGTTTCAAAAATTTCTACATGCACAGTTTAGTGACGTTGACTACGCTCTTCCAATTGTGCTGTTATTCTCACTTAAGATGAAGCCTTACAGAACAAAATAGTTTCTCATTTAAGAGTTACTACAAATGTTGCCTATGACAATGGTTAACAATCTCACAACACATCAACGATATCCTTACTCAACCTTGGGTACCCTATCACTAGCTTCCTTGTCCCCTTCTGCTTTCTGGCCCTTGTCACTGGACTCCTGTACCTCGTTAGTCTCATTTGGTACATGCACAACAATTTTGCCTATACATTCTCTCACTGGGAAGAGAATGTAAAATTTCTCCCTTTCAAGTGCGTGAAGCCACCAGGGTTTTAGATGTTTTCAATGTGTACTTTGTGTTACCCGGAGTTTAGTGTTTAGAATGGTGGTCCTGCCACCTGTGATCTTTCTAACAGTCCCGCTGGTCTCTGAACTGCTCTTGGGATTGTCCTTTCTTTTTCATGGAGGACAACAGATCTTTGCAGCCAAGCAACTCCACTGGCCCGTTTTCTGCCTGTAGAATTTAGAGAAACACTAAACATTAAACACTAAATTTAGAGTTTCTCCTGTTCAAGTATAAGAAAGCGAAAGCAATGTAGTTTTGCTTAGTAAAGTGTGTGTCACCTAGAGGTGCATGTACCCAATTCATTGCATGAAAGAGAAACCACAATACAGTTTCTCTCACTCTACTTGATTTTGTCAGAGGTTTTATCTGTTTTTAAAAAAGATTGTATATACATGCTCAAGAACGTTTCTTATACATTCTCTGAATGGGAAAAAGAATGCAGTGTTTCTCCCTTTCAAGTATTTGAATCCACTAGTGTTTTAGATGTTTTCAGTAGGAACTTTTGGTTGCTGGGAATTGGATGTGCCTTTTCCATTCTCTGAAGGAGAAAACAATACAGACTTTCACCGGTTTAAATACAGGACCGCAATAGCAATGCAGTTTTGCTAAGTAATCCCTGTGTTACAAGAAGGAGCATGTTACCAATTCACTGCATGAAAGAGAAACCAAAATACAGTTTCTCTCATTCTACTTCGTTAACTCAGAGTGTTTTATCTGTTTTTAGAAAACACTGAGCATACATGTCTGAGAACGTTTCTTACACATTCTCTGAATGGGAAAAGAATGTAAAGATTCCCCCTTTCAATACTTGAAGCCAATAGCGTTTTAGATCTTTTCAGTATGCACGTTGTGTTAGTCGGGTGTTAATGTGCCTTACATAATCTCTGAACAAGAAAAAAATGCAGAGTTTCTCCTGTTCAAATACAGGAAAGCAAAAGCAATGTAGTTTTGCTAACTAAATCTTGCGTTACCAAGAGGTCCATGTTGCCAACTCATTGCATGAAAGAGAAACCAAAATACAGTTTCTCTCCTTCTACTTCATTCAGTAAGAGGGTTTTATCTTTTTTTAAAAAAAAACACTTTCTCCATGGCCGAGAACATTTCTTATACATTCTCTGAAGGGGAAAAGAATGTAAAGTTTCTCCCTTTCAAGTACTTGAATCCGCTAAGGTTTTAGAGGTTTTCAATAGAAACTTTAGCTAACAAGCATTTGAATGTGCCTTTTAAATTTTCTGAAGGAGAAAACAATGTATTGTTTCTACTGTTCAAGTACAGGACGGCAAAAGCAATGTAGGTTTGCTAAGTAAACCTTGTGTTACTAGAACGAGCATGTTCCCAATTTATTGCATGAAAGAGAAGCCAAAATAGAGTTTTTCTTATTCCACTTGATTAAGTTAGAATTGTACTTGTTTTTAAAAAATTCTGTGCTACATGCCTGAGAACCTTTCTTAAATTTTCTCTGAATGGGAAAAGAATGTAAAGTTTCTCCCTTTCAAGTAGTTGAATCCACCAGGATTTTAGCAGTTTTCAATAAGAACTTTGGGTTGCTAAGATTTGAATGTGTCTTTTACATTCTCAGAGGGAGAAAACAATGCATAGTTTCTCCCCTTCAAGTACAGGACATTTAAGGATGTTGGCACAAAAGTGATGTACTTTTGCTGAGTAAACCTTGTGTTACCAAGAGATGCATGTTCCCAATTCATTGTGTGAAAGAGAAACCAAAATACAGTATCTCTCATTCTACTAGCTTAAGTCAGAGGGTTTTACTGTTTTTAAAAAACACTGTGTGTACTTGCCCGAGAACATTTCTTATACATTCTCAGAATGGGAAAAGAATGCAAAGTTTCTCCTTTTCCAGTACTTGAATTCACCAGGGTTTTTAATGTCTTCAATAGAAACTTTGGGTTACCAGGATTTGAATGTGCTGTTTACATTCTCTGAAGGACAAAACAATGCAGAGTTTCTCTTTTTCAAGTAATCAACAGCAAAAGCAATGTAGTTTTGCTAACCAAACCTTCTGTTACAAGAACGGGCATGTTCCCAATTGACTGCATGAAAGAGAGACCAAAATACTGCTTCTCTCATTCTACTTCATTAAGTCAGAGGGTTTTATCTATTTTGAAAAAACAGTGTGCGTCCATGCCCACGAATGTTTCTTACACATTCTTTGAATGGGAAAAGAACGGACAGTTTCTCCCTTTAATAAGGATGCCAAGCCAACAGGGTTTTAGATGTTTTCAGTATGCACTTTGTGTTACCCAGACGTGAATTTGCCATGCACATTCTCTGAATGAGAAAACAATGCAGTTCCTCCCATTCAGATACAGAGTGCCAAGACAAACAAGTTTTGCAAAGTAAACCTTGTGTTCCAAGAACTTTCGTGTTTCCACTTCACTGCATGAACTAGAAACCAAAATACAGTTTCTCTCATTCAAGTTGATGAAGTCAGAGGGTTTTATCTGTTATTGAAAAATACTTTGTGCTACATGCACGACAATGTTACATATACAGTCTCTTAGTGGGAAAAGAAAGTCAAGATTCTCCCATTCAAATATATGCAGCCACCTGGGTTTTATGTTTTCAATATACACTTTGTGTTACATGGATGTGAATGTGCTTTACAAAATCTCTGAACCAGAAAACAAAGCAGTTTCTCCCACTCAAGTTACAGGAAGGCTATATCAAAGTAGTTTTGCTAAGTAAACTTTTGTGTTTGTAGAATAGGCATTTTTAATCAGGAAACCTAGTGTTATTAAGAGGTGCATGTTCCCAATTTATTGCATGAAAGAGAAATCTTAGTAGAATTTCTCTCATTCTACTTGATTAACTCGGAGGGTTTTATCTGTTTTTAAAAGACACTGGGTGTACTTGCTGGAGAACTTTTCTTACACATTCTCTGGGAAAACAATGGAGAGTTTCTCCCTTACAAGTACTTAAATTCACCAGGGTTTTTCATATCCTCAATAGGAACTTTGGGTTACTGGAATTTAAATGTCCCTTTTACATTCTTGGAAGGAGAAAACAATGCAGATTTTCTGCCGTTGAAGTACACAACAGCAAAAGTTATGTAGTTTTGCTAAGTAAACCTTGTGTTACAAGAACTGGCATGTTCCAAATTGACTGCATGAAAGAGAAACCAAAATACTGTTTCTCTCATTCTACTTGATTAAGTCAGTGGGTTTTACCTGATTTGAAAAAACAGTGTGTACATACTTGAGACCTGTCCTTACACATTCTCTGAATGGGAAAAGAATGGAAAGTTTCTCCCTTTCAAGAATGAGAAGCTTCCAGTGTTTTAGATGTTTTCGATACACTTTGGCTTACCGAGATGTGCATGTGCCTTTTACATCTCTGAAGGAGAAAACAATACAGAGTTTCTCCCACTGAAGTACATTACTGCAAGAGTGATGTAGTTTTGCTAAGTAAACACTGTGTCGCAAGAACTTGCATGTTTCCAATTCACTGCATGAACTAGAAACCAAAATACAGTTTCTCTCATTCAAGTTGATGAAGTCGGAGGGTTTTGTCTTTTATTGAAAAACACTTTGTGTTACATGCACGAGAATGTTGCCTATTCAGTCTCAGTGGGAAAAGAAAGTCAAGTTTCTCCCATTAAAATACGTGCAGCCACCTGCGTTTAATATGTTTTCTATATGCACTTTCTGCCACACAGACTTGAATGTGCCTTAGAAAATCTCTGAAAGAGGAAACAATGCAGCTTCTCCCATTCAAATACAGGACAGCAAAGACGATGTAGTTTTGCTAAGTAACCCTTGTGTTACCAATTCACTGCATGAAACAGAAACCAAAACACAGTTTCTCTTATTCTAGTTGATTAAGTCAGAGGGTTTTATCTGTTTGTTTTTTTTTTAAAAAAAAAAAAAAAAACCCTCTGCAAAGATGCCCGAGATCAATTCTCTGAAAAGGAAGAGAATATAGTTTCTCTCTTTCAATAACATGAAGTAACCAGGATTTCAGACGTTATGAATATGAACTTCGGGTTTCAGGGACTTGCACATTCTATGTAGGAAAAAGCAGTGCAGAGTTTCTCCCAGTGAAATACATTACTGCAAAAGTGACGTAGTTTTGTTAAGCAAACTTTGTGTTATGAACGTGCATGTTCAAATTCACTGCAGGAATGAGAAACCAAAACATAGTTTCTCTTATACTAGTTGATTATATCAGAGGGTTTTGTCTGTTTTTTAAAAACCTTCTGCAACTATGCCCGAGATCAATTCTCTGAATGGGAAAAAATGTAAATTTTCTCCCTTTCAAGAACGTGAAGCCACCAGGCTTTTAGATGTTTTCAATATGAACTTTGGGTTACCGGGAATTGCATGTGCCTTTCATATTCTATGAAGGAGAAGACAATGCAGAGTTTCTCCCTTTCAAGAAAATTGTCACTAAAGTGAAGTATTTTTGCTAAGTAAACCTTGTATTACAAACATGCATGTACCAATTCACTGCATGAAAGAGAAACCAAAACACACTTACTCTTATAATAGTTATTAATTCGGAGGGTTTTATCTGTTTTTCAAAAGCCCTCTGCAAAGATGCCCAAGAACAATTCTTTTAATGTTAGAAGAATGTAAAGTTTCTCCCTATTAAGAACATGAAGCCACCAGGCTTTTAGCTGTTTTCAGTAAGGACTTCGGGTCTGGGGACTTGCATGTGCCTTTCACATTCTACGAGGGAGAAAACAATGCAGAGTTTCTCCTGTTCAAGTACATTACCACAAAAGTGATGATGTAGTTTTACTGAGTTAATCTTGTGTTTAAAAAGTGCACGTGCTAATTCATTGCATAAAAGAGAAACTAAAACTGTTTCTCTTATTCTAGTTGATTAAGTCAGAGAATTTTATCTGTTTTTTAAAAAACCCGCTACTAAAATGCCCAAGATCAATTTTCTGAATGGGAAGAGAATGTAAAGTTTTCCCCTTCAAGAACGTGAAGCCACCAGGCTTTTAGATGTTTTCAATACGAGCTTTGGGTTACCGGGAATTGCATGTACCTTTCACAATCTATGAAAGAGAAGAGAGGGCAGACTTTCTCCCGTTCAAGTACACAACCACAAAAACGGTGTAGTTTTACTAAGAAAACCTTGTGTTAAAAACATGCATGTTCCAAATTCACTGCAGGAATGAGAAACCGAAACATAGTTTCTCTTATTCTAGTTGATTAAGTCAGAGTGTTTTATCTGTTTTTAAAAACCCCTCTGCAAAGATGCCCGAGATCAATTCTCTGAATGGGAAAAGAACCTAAAGTTTCTCCCTTTCAAGAACGTGAAGCCACCAGGCTTTTAGATATTTTCAATACGAATATTGGGTTACCGGGAATTGCATGTTCCTTTCGTATTCTATGAAGGAGAAAACAATGCAGAGTTTCTCCCTTTCAAGAAAATTGTCGCTAAAGCGACGTATTTTTGCTAAGTAAACCTTGTATTGCACACTTGCATGTTCCAAATCACCAAGTGAGAGAGAAACCAAAACACACTTTCTCTTGTAATAGTTGATTAAGTCAGAGGTTTTTATCTGTTTTTCAAAAACCCTCTGCAAAGATGCCCGAGAACAATTATTTTAATGTTAGTAGAAAGTAAAGTTTCTCCCTTTCAAGAACATGAAGGCACCATGATTTTAGATGTTTTCAATAAGAACTTTGGTTTTGGGGACTTTCATGTGCCTTTCACATTCTATGAGGGAGAACACAATACAGTTTCTCCTGTTCAAGTACATTACCGCAAAAGCTATGTAGTTTTACTAAGTAAATCTTGTGTTACAAACGTGCATTTTCCAATTCACTCCATGAAAGAGAAACCAAAATACAGTTTCTCTTATTCTAGTTGATTAAGTCAGGGAGTTTCATCTGTTTTTTAAAAAAACTTCTGCAAGGATGCCGGAGATCAATTCTCTAAATGAGAAAAGAATGCAAATTATCTCCCTTTCAAGGTGACGCCACCAGGCTTTTAGATTATTTCAGTACGAGATTTAGGTTACCAAGACTTGCATATGTCTTCGCATTCTGTGAAGGAGAAAACAATGCAGAGTTTCTCCCATTCAACTACCTTACCCCTAAAGAGATGTAGGTTTGCTAAGTAAACCTTGTATTACAAACTCGCACGTTCTAATTCACCTGGTGAAATAGAAACCAAAACACAGATTTCTCTTGTTCTTGTTGATTAAGTCAGGGGGTTTTTATCTGTTTTTAAAAAACCCTCTGCAGTGGTGCCCAAGAACAATTCTCTGAATGGGAAAAGAATGTAAAATTTCTCCAATTCAAGAACGTGAAGCCAGAAGACTTTCAGATGTTTTCAAAACGAAGTTTGGGTTACCGGGAATTGCATGTGCCTTTGAAACTCTATGAGGGGAAAACAATGCAGAGTTTCTCCCGTACAAATACATTACCACAAAAGAGATGTAGTTTTGCTGAGTAAACCTTGTGTTACAAATGTGCATGCTCCAATTCACTGCATGAAAGAGAAACCGAAACAGTTTCTCTTATTCTAGTTGATTAAGTCAGAGGGTATTATCTGTTTTTAAAAAATCCTGTGCACAGATGCCCGGGAACAATTCTCTGAATGTCAGAAGAATGTAAAATTTCTCCCTTTCAAGAACGTGAAGAAAAAAGGCTTTTAGATATTTTCTATGTGAACTTTGGGTTACAAGGACTTCATATGCCTTTACATTCTACAATGCAGCCTATCTCCCGTTCAAGTACATTACAGCAATAGCAATGTAGTTTTGCTAAGTAAACTTTCTATTACAAACGTGCATATTCTAATTCACTGCGTGAAATAGAAACCAAAACACAGTTTTTGTTCTAGTCGATTAAGTCAGAGTGTTTTTTAAAAATCCTCTGCAAAGATACCCGAGAGCGATTCTCTGAATGTTAGAACAATGTAAAGTTTCTCTCTTTCAAGAACGTGAAGTCACCAGGCTTTTAAAAGTTTTCAATATGAATTTTGGGTTACAAGGACTTCCATGTGCCTTTCAAACTCTATGGGAGGGAAACAAAGCAGAGTTTCTCCAGTTCAAATACATAACCACAAAAGCGATGTAGTTTTGCTAAGTAAACCTTGTGTGACAAATGTGCATGTTCCAATTCACTGCATGAAAGAGAAACCAAAACAGTTTCCCTTACTCTAGTCGATTAAGTCAGAGGGTTTTGTCTGTTTTTAAAAAACCCTCTTCAAAATGCACAAGAAGAAACCTCTGAATGTTAAAACAAAGTAAAATTTCTCCCTTTGAAGAACGTGAAAGCATTAGGCTTTTAGAGGTTTTAAATACCAACTTTGCGTTACAGGGATTTCTACGTACTTTCACATTCTATGGAGGAGAAAACAATGCAGTTTCTCCCGTTCAAGTACATTACCGCTAAAGTGATATAGGTTTGCTAAGCAAACCTGGTATTACAAACGTGCATGTTTCAATTCACTGCATGAAATACAAATGAAAGCACATTTCTATTATTCTAGTTGATTAAATCAGAGTTTTATCTGTTCTTTAAAAATCATCTGCAAAGAAGCTTGAGAAAAATCTTGTGAACGGGAAAAGAATGTAAAGCTTCTCCCATTCAAAAAGGTGAAGACACCAGGATTTTAGATGATTTCAGTACGAAATTTGGGTTACCAAGACTTGCGTATGCCTTCACATTCTATGAAGGAGAAAACAATGCAGAGTTTCTCCCATTCAACTACATTACCGCTAAAGAGATACAGGTTTGATAAGTAAACCTTGTATTACAAACCCCCAATATTCGGGTACTTGAAGGGAGAAACTTGACGTTCTTTTCCCATTCAGAGAATGTACAAGAAAGGTTGTCGATCATGTTGGAACTGTGTTTTATCACTACAGATAGCTTAATCAACTAGATTAAGTTAATCACTGTCATGGTTTGAATTATGTCCCCCCAAAAATGTGTGTATCAATTTGGCCGGGCCATGACTCCTGGTATTGTGTGGTTTTCCTATATGTTGTAAATCCTGCCTCTATGATGTTAATGAGGGAGGATGGGCGGCAGTTGTGTTAGTAAGGCAGGACTCAGTCTACAAGATTGGATTGTATCCTGAGGCAATGTCTTGAGATATAAAAGACAGAAGTGAGCAGAGAGACAGGGGGACCTCATACCATCAAGAAAGCAGTGCCAGGAGCAGAGCACGTCCTTTGGACTGGGGTCCCTGCACAGAGAAGCTCCTAGTCCAGGGGAACACTGAAGAGAAGGCCGACAGAGAGGAAAAATCCTTCCCCTGGAGCTGACGCCCTGAAATTGGACTTTAGCCTACTTTGACTGTGAGGAAATAAACTTCTCTTCATTAAAACCATCCACTTGTAGTATTTCTGTTATAGCAGTACTAGATGACTAAGACAATCACCTAGAATGAGAAAACTGTATTTTGGTTTCTCTTGCATGCAGTGAACTGGGAACATGCACATTCTGGTAACAAACACAGTGTTTACTTAGCAAAACTACATCACTATTGCAGTCATATACCACAACGGGAGAAACTTGCATTGTTTTCTCTTTCAGAGATTCTGTCTCTAAGGTGTATTCTCAGCCCAGCAGCACAGAGGGCCTACTGAAACCATCTAAACCCTGCATGGCTTCATGTACTCGAATGGGAAAAAAGTTAAATTCTTTACCCAGTTGGAGAATGTATAGGCAACATTCTTCTGCATGTAACACAGAGGGGATTTCAAACACAGTAAGATAATCCTCCTGACTTCATCCACCAGAATGAGAGAAACTTTATTTTGGTTTCTCTTTCGTGCAGTGAATTGTAAACATGCACGTGCTGACAACACAACGTTTAGTCAACAAAACTACATCCTCACTGCTGTCCTATAGTTGAACAGGAAGCAATCTGCCATGTTCTTCCTAGAATGTGAAAGGCACATTCATTTCTGGTAATCCAAAGTTCTCATAGAAAACATCTGAAAACCCGAGGGCTTCACTTACTTGAAATGGAATAACTTGACGTTCTTTTCATAGTAAATACTATGTTACCAGAACGTGTATGTTTCCAATTCAGTGCATGGAAAAGAAACCAAAATACAGCTTTCTCATTCTAGTTGATTAGCTTAATCTAGTTGACTAAGTTAGCTATTTTGATAAAACACCGTTCCCACACGCTCCACAACGTTTCTTATACATTCTCTGAATGGAAAAAGAATGACATGTTTCCCCCTTTCAACTAAGTGAAGTCCGCAGGTTTTCAGATGTTTTCTCAGGGAAATTTGGCTTACCCGGAATAAATGTGCCTTTCGCATTCTAAGAACAAGGCAGATTACTTCTCATTCAACTACAGGACGGCAAAAGCGATATTATTTTGCACACTAAATCTTGTGCTGTCAGCGCGTGCATGTTTCCAATTTACTGCATGCAAGAGAAACCAAAATACAGTTTTCTCACTCTAGTTGGTTAACTTAATCTAGTTAAGTTATCCGTTTTCATAAAACACAGTTCCCACATGATAGACAACCTTTCTTGTACAGTCTCTGAATGGGAAAAGAATGTCATGCTTCTCCCTTTCAAGTACGTAAAGCCTGCGCGTTTTCAGATGTTTTCCAAGTGAACTTTGGGTTACCGGAAGTGAATATGCCTTTCACATTCTGGGAAGAACATGGCAAACTAGTTCTCTTTAATCAACCAGAATGAGAGAAACTGAATTTTGGTTTCAGTTTTTTGCAATCAATTGGAAACATGCACTTGCTGACAGCACAAGTTTTAGTCAGCAAAATGGGAATTTAGTCAGCAGTGGGCGGGGATTCTGAAAGGGCCTCGTGACAATGATCAAGTCAATAGCAGAGAGCTGGCCAGCCTGGCTGATTCCCCAGGGCCCTTCTTGTGGGTCTATGAGACTTAGCAGCCACTTTTAACGTGGCCACAAGCATTCAGGACACTGAGGGAAAAGCTTGGCAGAGGGAAGCCCCTGATGTCGAGAGTTTCAATGCACTGGCTGAGCAGGCCAGATACCTCTTTTCCACTTAGTTGAGGATATCAGGAGGCAGGGTATCCCCACTCACCTTCTATTCTCTCTCTCTCTCTGTCTCTCTTTCTGTGTGTGTTTGGGGGGGGGCGTGGGTGGTTCTACGACATCTCTTAATTGTGCTCCATGAAAATATCACAACAGGTACAGCAGGAGAGGGAGCCTAGATATGAAAGAGAAAACACCTTTGGTGGTGTTGGTTACCCATGGGCATAGAATGGTAGGTAGGCCATCTGAATGGTCTGCAGGCTCTGGAGACTGATGGGAAAGCTCCCTTCAGAGGCAGACCCTGGCCAGCTGGAGTCTGTGTACAGATGGGTGCCCCTCCAGCCACTGTTCATTCAGCTGGTACTTTGTATCCAGAAACCTCTGCAAGTGGAAGGGGCCGAAAACATTCACAGATACACGCAAGAGGCCTCTGCTCTGGAGATCACAATCAATCTGGTCTTCACCATTTCGTCTTTTCAGCAAGCATCTGGCATCCACTCCTAACCTCTGCCTGCCCAGAAGAGTGCCACACCCAACGAGGACCCACAGTGTGACGCTCAATCAGGGGAAGGACCAGCAAAGTCAAGTGAAACAGCCACTTCCGGTGGCATCTTGCATAGGTTTGAGCTCTTGGAAGGAGGGCCGGAAAACCTGTGCCCCTGGAGGCCTGAGGAGTGTTGATGTTGGCATATGGACGACGAGTGTCCTATGTGCTGGAGGGAGCCTTGAGCCCCAGTCTGACTGGCTGTGGGGCTCTAGGACCCTGGTACAGTCCTTGGGCTTGGGTGTGTACTGCCATCAACCTGTGCACTCCAGGTGCATTTCCCCTCACATCACTGTGATTTGGCCTTCACCCGTTATCAATTTCTGGAGGTGAACACTGTAGCACTATCCTCAATGCCACAAGTTTCTACATAAGCAGGCTCAGGCTGATCTTGCTGTCCTTTAGTTGAACGGTAAACAATCTGCCCTGTTCTTCCTAGAATATGAAACCCAACTTCTTTTCCAGTAACACAAGGTTTCCTTAGAAAACTTCTGAAAGACAGATCATTGACACTCTTTTCCCATTCAGAGAATGTATCAGTAAGTTTGTCGATCGTAGGGAACAGTGTTTTATCAAAACTGATAACTTAATCAATGGATTAAGTTAACCAACTCAAATGAGTACACTGTATTTTGTTTTCTCTTTCATGGAGAGAATTGGGAACATGCATGTTCTGCTAACATAGAATTTACTTAGCAAAACTACATCTCTGTTGTTGCTGTATACTTGAATGGCAGAAACTCGCATTGTTTTCTCCTTTCAAAATACTGTCTGTAAGGCACAGTCTCGGCCGGGCAGCACAGAGTGCCTACTGCAAACACCTAAAAGGCGCATGGCTTCACGTACTCAAATGGGAAAAATTCAAACTCCTTACCCAGGTGGGGACCGTATAGGCAACATTCTTGTACAAGTAACACAGAGGGATTTTCAAACACAGTAAGTTAACCTTTCTCACTTATTCCACCAGAATGAGAGAAACTGTACTGTGGTTTCTCTTTCTTGCAGTGAATTAGAAACACGCCCTTGTTTACACCACAAGGATTAGTCAGCAAAACTACAACGCTTTGGCCGTCCTTCAGTTGAATAAGAAACTATCTGCCTTGTTCTTCCTAGAATGTGAAAATCACATTCATTCTTGGTAACGTAAGTTTCCCATAGGAAATATCTGAAAACCAGGGGATTCTACTACTTGAAAGGGATGAACAGATAAACAGACGAATTGATAAACAAACTATGGTACATACACACAATGGAGTATTATGCAATGATAAAGAACAGTGATGAATCTGTGAAGCATCTCATAACATGGATGAAACTGGGCGACATTATGCTGAGTTAAATAAGTTAATCACAAAAGGACAAATACTGTATGAGACCTCTATTGTAAAAAGTCATAAAAAACTTTACATAAAAAAGTAACTATCTTTGTTGGGTTCTAGGGATGTGAGGGGTGGAGAAATGCTAAACAGACAATAGATAAGTGGTAACTTTGGTGAAGGGTAATACAGTACACAGTACTGGGGAAGCCAGTACAACTTGCACAATGAAAGGTCATGGAAGCTCCATACACACATCCAAACTCCATGAGGGACTGAATTGCTTGGTAGAGAGCTGTGGGGACCATGGTCTTAGGGAACATCTAGCTCAATTGGCATAACACACTTTATAAAGACAATGTTCTACATTCTACCTTGGTGAGTAGCATCTGGGGTCTTAAAAGACTATGAGCAGCCATCTAAGGTACTCCACTGGTCTCACCCTTTCAGGAGCAAGGGAGAATGAAGAGAACAGGACACAAGGAAAAGATTAGTCCAAAGGACTAATGGACCACAGCTACCAAGGCTTCCACCATACTGAGCCCAGTACAGCTAGATGGTGCCCTGCTACCACCACTGACTGCTCTGACCGGGATCACAAGAGAGGGCTCTGGACAGAACTGGAGAAGGATGTAGAACAAAATTCTAATGCACAAAAGAGACCAGATTTACTGGCCTGACAGAGACTTGAGAAACCCTGAGAGTATGGCCCCGGAAAAATTTTTACCTCAGTGGCGAAGTCATTCCTGAGGTTTACCCCTCAGCCTGGGACTGGTACAGCCCCATAAAACCAAAGGGGACTGATGAGACACAGCTGTCCAGGGACAAAGCATAAGGGAACAAGAAAGCTGGTGATAGGGAACCCAAGGTTGAGTAAGGACAGTATTGACATATAGTGGGGTTGTTAACCATTGTCATAGGGCAATATGTGTACTAACTGTTTAATGAGTAACTATTTTGTTCTGTAAACCTTCATCTAAAGTGAGAATAGCAGCACAACTGGAAGAATATAATCAACGTCATTGAATTGTACATGTATAAATTTTTGAAATGGTGTATCTTTGGCTAAGTATATTTTCACCAAAAAAAGGTCCTCCAAGGCCAAAAAGAGAGAGTGTTCACACATCGTGGGGTTGTTAACCAATGTCATAAAACAATATGTTTACTGACTTTTTGATGAGAAACTATTTGTTCTATAAACCGTCACTTACAGTATAATAAAAAAAAATTTTAAGGAAAAAACTGATAATTGATTAAGTTAACCAACTCGAATGAGAACACTGTATTTTGGTTTCTTTTTCATGGAGTGAATTGGGAATACGCACGTTCTGCTAACATAAGTTTTACTTAGCAAAATTACATCTGTATCGCTGTCATATGCATGAAGGCAGAAACGCGCATTGTTTTCTCCTTTAGAAGTACTGGTCTGTAAGGAACATTCTTTGCTGGACAGCACAGCGTGCCTACTGAAAAAGCCTAAAAGCCCCGTGGCTTCACGTACTTGAACGGGAAAAAATTTAACTCTTTACCCAGGTGGAGAATGTATAGGCAACATTCTTGTGCATGTAACACAGAGGAATTTTCTGAAAAAGCAGAGTGTTCAACTACTTGAAAGGGAGAAGCTTGACATTATTCTCCCATTCAGAGAATGTATGAGTAAGTGGGAACACTGTTTTATAAAAACTGATAACTTAATCACTTGATTAACAAACTTGAATGAGAACACTGTATTTTGGTTTCTCTTTCATGTAGTGTATCGGGAACATGCACATTCTGCTAACATAATTTTTTTAGGAAAATGACATCTCTGTTGCTGCTGTGTACTTGAATGGCAGAAACTCGCATTGTTTTCTCCTTTTGAAATACTGTCTGTAAGGCACATTCTCGGCCGGGCAGCACAGAGTGCCTACTGAAAACTCCTAAAAGCTGCATGGCTTCACGTAGTCGAATGGGAGACAAATTAAACTCTTTACCCTGGTGGAGACTTTATAGGCAACATTCTTGTGCATGTTACACGGAGAGATTTTCAAACACAGTAAGTTAATCCTTGTGACTTATTCCACCAGAATGAGAGAAACAGTTTTGTGGATTGTCTCTCTTGCAGTGAATTGGAAACATGCCCGTGCTTACACCACGAGGTTTAGTCAGCAAAACTACATTGCTTAGGTGGTCCTTTACTTGAACGGGAAACAATCTGCCTTGTTCTTCCTAGAATGTGAAATACACATTCATTCCCCGTAATGCAAAGTTCCCTTAAAAAACATCTGAAAACACGGGGTATTTAACTACTTGAAAGGGAGAAGCTTGACATTCTTTTTCCATTCAGAGGATGCATGAGAAAGTTTGTCAATCGTGTTGGAACAGTGTTTTATCAAAAGTGATAACTTAATCAATCAATGAAGTTAGCCAACTTGAATGAAAACACTGTATTTTGGTTTCTCTTTAATGCCATGAACTGGAAACATGCATGTTCTGCTAACATTGTGTTTACTTAGCAAAACGACCTCTCTGTTGCTGCCCTACACTTGAACTGCAGGTACTTGCTTTGTTTTCTCCTTTTGAAATATTGTCTGTAAGGCACATTCTTGGCCAGCAGCACAGAGTGCCTACTGAAAACATCTAAAGTCCACATGGCCTCACGTACTCAGATGGGAGAAAAGTTAAACTCTTTACCCAGATGGAGAATGTATAGGCAACATTCTTGTGCATGTGACACAGAGGGATTTTCAAACACAGTAAGTTAATCCTTCTGATTTATTCCACCCGAATGAGAGAAATTGTATTTGGGTTTCTCTTTCTTGCAGAGAATTGGAAATATACCCCTGCTAACACAAGGTTTAGTCAACAAAACTACCTTGCTTTTGCCATCTTTTAGTTGAATGGGAAACAGTCTGTCTTGTTCCTCCTAGAATGTGAAATGCACATTCATTCCCTGTAACGCAAATTTCTCTTAGAGAACAACTGAGAATGCGGGGGATACAAGTACTTGAAAGGGAGAAGCTGGTCATTCTTTTCTGATTTAGAGAATGCACAAGAAAGTTTGTCAATCATGTGGGAACAGTGTTTTATCAAAACTGATAACTTAATCAATTGATTAATTTAACCAACATGAATGAGAACACTGTATTTTGCTTTCTCTTTTAGTCAGTGAATGGGGAACATGCACATTCTGCTAACATAGTGTTTACTTAGGTAAACGACATCTCTGTTGCTGCCGTATACTTGAACGGCAGAAATTTGCATTTTCTCCGCTCGAAATACTGTTTGTAAGGCACATTCTCGGTCAAACAGCATGGCGTGCCTACTGAAAACAAATAAAAGGTGCATGACTTCACGTACTCGAATGGGAAAAAAAATTAAACTGCTTACCCAGATGGAAACTGTATAGGTAACATTCTTGTAAATGTAACACATAGGGATTTTCAAACACAGTAAGTTAATCCTTCCTACTTTTTCCACCAGAATGAGAGAAACTGCATTTTGGTTTCTCTTTCTTGCAGTGAATTGAAAACATGCCAGTGCTTACACCATGAGGTTTAGTCAGCAAAACTACATGGCTTTTGCCGTCCTTTCGTTGAATGGGAGACAATCTGCCTCGTTCTTCCTGGAATGTGAAATGCACATTCATCCCCCGTATCGCAAGCATCCCTTAGAAAACGTCTGAAAACCTCGGGGTTTTCAACTACTTGAAAGGGAGAAACTTGACATTTTTTCCCATTCAGAGAATGTATAAGTTTGTCGATAGTGTTGGTACAGTGTTTTATCAAAACTGATAATTATTTGATTAAGTTAACCAACTCAAATGAGAACACTGTATTTTGTTTTCTCTTTCATGGAGTGCACATTCATTCCAGGTAACACAAAGTTCTTTTAGGAAACATCTGAAAACAAGGGGAATTCAAAGTCTTGAAAATGAGAAGCTGGACATTTATTTTCCATTCAGAGAGTGCATCAGAAAGTTTGTCGATCTTGTGTGAACTGTGTTTTATCAAAACTTATAATTTAATCAATTGATTATGTTAGCTAATTTGTGAAAACACTGTATTTTGGTTTCTCTTTCATGCCCTGAACTGGAAACGTGTACATTCTGCTAACATAGTGTTTACATGGGAAAACAACATCTCTGTTGCTGCTGTGTACTTGAACTGCAGAAACTCGCCTTGTTTTCTCATTTGGAAATACTGTCTGAAAGGCATTTTCTCATCAGGGCAGCACAAACTGCATACTGAAAACACCTTAACCCCGAACGGCTTCACATACTCGAATGGGAGAAAAGTTAAACTCTTTACCCAGGTGCAGAATGTATAGGCAACAATCTTGTCCATGGAACACAAAGGGATTTTCGAACACAGTAAGTTAATGCTTCTGACTTATTCCACCAGAGTGAGAGAAACTGTATTTGGGGTTTTCTTTCTTGCAGTGAATTGGAAACATGTCCGAGCTAACAACACAAGGTTTAGTCAGCAAAACTACATCCCTTTTGCCGTCCTTTAGTTGAACGGGAAACAATCTGCCTTGTTCTTCCTAGAATGTGAAATGCACATACATTCTCCGTAACGCAGTTTCCTTGGAAAACATGTGAAAATGTGGTGTTCAACTACTTCAAAGGGAGAAGCTTGACGTTCTTTTCCCAGTCAGAGAATGTATAAGTTTGTCGATCCTGTGGGAACAGTGTTTTATCAAAACTGATAAATTAATCAATTGATTAAGTTAACAAACTGGAATGAGAATTCTGTATTTTTGTTTCTCTTTCATGAAGTGAATTGGGAACATGCACATTCTGCAACATAGTGTTTACCTAGCAGAGCTGCATCTCTGTTGCTGCCATATAATTGAACTGCAGAAACTTGCCTTGTTTTCTCTTTTTGAAATACTTTCTGAAAGGCACTTTTTCAGCCTGGCAGCTCAGACTGCATACTGAAAATGGCCTAAAAGCCCCATGGCTTCACGTACTCAAATGGGAGGAAAATTAAACTCTTTATCCAGGTGTAGACTGTATAGGCAACATTCTTGTGCCTGTAACACAGAGGGATTTTCAAACACGGTAATTTAATCCTTCTGACTATTCCACCAGAATGAGAGAACTTGTATTTTGATTTCTCTTTCTTGCAGTGAATTGAAAACATGCCTGTGCTCACAACACGAGGTTTAGTCAGCAAAACTACACCGTTTTGGCCATCCTTTAGTTGAACGGGAAAAAATCTGCCTTGTTCTTCCTGGGATGTGAAAAGCACATTCATTCCAGGTAACGTAAATCTCTAGTAGAAAACGTCTGAAAAATGGAATTCAGCTACTTGAAAGGGAGAAGCTTGACATTCTTTCCCATTCAGAGAATGTAAGAGAAAGTTTGTCGATCATGTGGGAACAGTTTTTTAAATCAAAACTTAATCTATTGATTAAGTTAACCAAAGTGAATGAGAACACTGTATTTTGCTTTCTTTTCCAGACAGTGAACGGGGAACATGCATATTCTGCTAACATAGTGTTTACTTAGGAAAACGACAGCTCTGTTGCCACCGTATACTTGAACTGCAGAAATTCGCATTGTATTCTCCTTTCGAAATACTGTCTGAAAGGCACATTCTCACCTGGACAGCACAGAGTGCATACTGAAAACATCTTAACCCTGAATGGCTTCAAGTACTCGAATGGGAGAAAAGTTAAACTCTTTACCCAGGTGAAGACTGCATAGGCAACCTACTTGTGCATGAAACACAAAGGGATTTTCAAACAGACTAAGTTAATCCTTCTGACTTATTCCATCAGAATGAGAGAAGCTGTATTTGGGTTTCTCTTTCTTGCAGTGAATTGGAAACATGCTTGAGCTTACAAAACAAGGTTTAGTCAGCAAAACTAAGTCGCCTTGGCCGTCCTTTAGTAGAACGGGAAACAACCTGCCTTGTTCTTCTTAGAAAGTGAAACGCACGTTCACTCCCGGTAATGCAAAGTTCCCTTAGGAAACGTTTGAAAATGTGGGGGATTCGAGTTCATGAAAGGGAGAAGCTGGACATACATGAGAAAGTTTGTCGATCTTGTGGAATCAGGGTTTTATCAAAACTGATAACCTAATCAACTGATTAAGTTAACCAACTCAAATGCGAACACTGTATTTTTGTTTCTCTTTCATGCCGTGAACTGGAATCATGAATGTTCTACTAACATAGTGTATACTTAGGAAAACGATATCTCTGTTACTGCCATATACTTGAGCTGAAGAAACTTCCTTGTTTTCTCCTTTCTAAATACTGTCTGAAAGACACTTTCTCACGTGGGCAGCACAGAGTGCATACTGAAAACGCCTAAACCCTGAATAGCTTCATGTACTCGAATGGAAGAAAAGTTAAACTTTTTACCCAGGTGGAGAATGTATAGGTAACAATTTTACCTCTAGGAGTATATCCTAGAGAAATAAGAGCTGTCACATGAATAGACATGCACACCATGTTCATTGTAGCATGGTTCACAATAGCAAAAACATGGAAACAACCTAGATGTCCATCAACAGATGAATGGATAAACAAACTACGGTACATACACACAATGGCGAACTACGCAACGATAAAGAACAATGATGAATTTGTAAAGCATCTCATAACATGGATGAAACTGGAGGACATTATGCTGAGTGAAATAAGTCAGTCACAAAAGGACAAATATTGTATGAGACCTCTATTGTAAAAACTCCTGAAAAACTTTACACAAAAGAAGTAAGAATGTTTTTTGGTTATGAGGGATGGGGGGGGAATAGTAAATAAGCAGTAGATAAGTGATATCTTTGGTGAAGGTTGAGACAGTACACAATACTGGGGAAACCGGCGCAACTTGTACAAGGAAAGGTCATGGAAGCTCCATAGACACATCCAAACTCCCTGAGGGACTGAATTGCTGGGCAGAGGGCTGTAGGAAACATGGTCTCAGGGAACATCTAGCTCAATTGGCATAACACAGTTTATAAAGACAATGGTCTACATTCTACCTTGGTGAGTAGCATCTGGGGTCTTAAAAGCCTGTGAGCAGCCATCTAAGATACTCCATTGGTCTCACCTCTTTGTGAGCAAAGGAGAATGAAGAGAACAGAATACAAGGAAAAGATTGGTCCAAAGGCCTAATAGACCACAGCTACCAAGGCTTCCACTAGACTGAGTCCAGTACAGCTAGATGGTGCCCAGATAACACCACTGACTGCTCTGACTGGGATCACAACAGAAGGTTCTGGACAGAGCTGGAGAAGAATGTAGAACAAAACTCTAACACAAAAAAACCAGATTAACTGGCCTGACAGAGACTGGAGAAACCCCGAAAGTATGGCCCCCAGACACCCTTTTAGCTCAGTGGTGAAGTCATTTCCGAGGTTCACCATTCAGCTGGGGATTCGGCAGCCCCATAAAACAAAATGGGACTAATGAGACAGAGCAGTCTAGGGACAAGGACTAGAAGGCAGACGGGAACAGAAACGCTGGTGATAGGGAACCCAAGATTGAGTAAGGACAGTGTTGACATGTAGTGGGGTTGTTAACCATTGTCATAGGGCAACGTGTGTACTAACCGTTTAATGAGAAACTATTTTGTTCTGTAAGCTTTCATCTAAAGTGAGAATGCCAGCAAAACAGGAGGAACGTAATCGATGTCACTGAACTGTGCATGTAGAAATTTTTGAAATTGTGTATCTGGCTATGTATAGTCTCAGGAAAAAAAAGTCTAGAAAGGAGAGGGTTAACATGTCGTGGGGTTGATAACCAATGTCACAAAACAATATGTGTACTGACTGTTAAGATAACTTTAGTTGGTGAACTTTACCAGCTTGAAAGAGAACACTCTATTTTGCTTTCTTTTACATGCAGTGAATTGGGAACAAGCAGGTCCTGCTAAAGTAGTGTTTACGTAGCAAAACTGCAACTCTACTGCAGTGGTATACCAGAACGGGAGAAGTGAGCTTTGATTTCTCCTTCATACATACCGTCTGTAAGGCCACATTCTGGGCCATGCAGCACAGAAGGCCACTCAAAGAGAGCTGTAAACATCGCAAGACTTCACGTACTCAAAGGGAATAAAAGTCAAACTCTTTATCCAGGCAGAGAATGCACAGGCAAAATTCTTGGGCATGTAACACACAGGGATTTTCAAACACTGTAAGTGAATCCCTCTCACTTCATCTACCAGACTGAGAACAACTGTCGTTTGCTTTCTCTTTGTTGCAGTAAATAAGAAACATGCATGTGGCTACAACACAAGGTTTAGTCAGCAAACCTGAACTGCCACTGCCAGCCTTTAGCTGAAGGCAAAACACTCTGCTTGCTCTTCCTACAAAGTTAAAGCTACCTTCATTCCTTTAAGGCAAATTTCCCTTCGAAAATCAGGGGGTTCAAGAACTTGAAATCGAGAGACTCGCCAGTCTTATCCCATTGACAGAATGTTTGAGGAAGCTTGTAAATGGTGTCAAGACTGTGTTTTATCAAGACTGATAATTTCATTAAGTTAACCAGCATGAATGTGAACACTGCATTTTGCTTTCTTTTTCTTTCAGTGAATTGGGAACATGCAGGTCTTGCTAAAGTACTGTTCACTTAGCAAAACAACATTTCTACTATAGTCGTATACCAGAATGGGAGAAAAGTGCTTTGTTTTCTCCTTCAGACATACAGTCTGTAAGTCCACATTCTTGGCCGCCCAGCACAGAGTGTCTCCTGGAAAGCTGTAAACCACACAGGGCTTCTCATACTGGAGGGGAAGAAAGTTCAACCTCTTTACACAGGTAGAAAATGCACATGCAGCATTCTTGGGCAAGTCACACAGAGGGATTTTCAAACACAGTAAGTGAATCCTTCTGACAGCATCCACCAGACTGAGAACAACTGTCGTTTGCTTTCTCTTTGTTGCAGTGAATAGGAAACATGCACGTGGTTACAACACAAGGTTTAGTCAGCAAAACTTAACTGCCTCTGCCAGCCTTTAGCTGAAGGCCAAACCTTCTGCTTGTTTTTCCTAGAATGTGAAAGCTGCCTTCATTCCCTGTAACTCAAAGTTCCTTTTGAAAAGCAGGGGATTCAAGAACTTGAAAGAGAGAGACTCGCCAGTCTTACCTCATTGACAGAATGTTTGAGGAAGCTTGAAAATGGTGTCAGGACTGTGCTTTATCAAAACTGATAAGTTGATTAAGTTAACCAGCTTGAATGAGAAAACCGTATTCTGCTTTTTCTTTCATACAGTCAATTGGGAACATGCAGGTCCTGCTAAAGTAGCGTTTACTTAGCAAAACTACATCTCTAAAGCGGTAGTAGACCAGAACGGGAGAAACGCGCTTTGTTTTCTCCTTCAGACATACCGTCCATAAGGCCGCATTCTGGGCCGCACAGCACTGAGTGCCACCTGGTAAGCTGTAAACCCCGAAGGACTTCATTTACTGGAAGGGGAGTAAAGTCAAACTCTTTACCCAGGTAGACAACGCACAGGCAGAATTGTTGGACATGTCACACAGAGGGATTTTCAAACTCAGTTAGAGAATCCTTCTAACTGCATCACCCAGACTGAGAGCAACTGTCGTTTGCTTTCTCTTTGTTGCAGTGAATAAGAAACATGCACGTGGTTACAACACAAGCTTTAGTCAGC
This sequence comes from Trichechus manatus latirostris, assembly GCF_000243295.1. Classification (NCBI taxonomy): domain Eukaryota; kingdom Metazoa; phylum Chordata; class Mammalia; order Sirenia; family Trichechidae; genus Trichechus; species Trichechus manatus. The sequence goes on along the minus strand of NW_004444489.1, from coordinate 5,398 downwards.
AAAACTGAACCGCCTCTGAGAGCCTTTAGCTGAAGGCGAAAGAATCTGCTTGCTCTTCCTGGAATGTGAAAGCTACCTTCATTCCCTGTAATGCAAAGTTCCCTTTTAAAGCTGGGGATTCAAATACTTCAGAGGAATTGACTCCCAGTCTTATCCCAGTGAGACAATGTTGGAGGAAGCTTATAAATGGTGTGAGCTGTGTGTTTTATGCAAAACAATAAGTTAAGTAGATTAAGTTAACCAGCTTGAATGTGAAGAGTGTATTTTGCTTTCTTTTTCGTTCATTGAATTGGGAACTTGCACGTGCTGCTAACATAGTGTTTAGTTATCACAACTACAGCATTGCCGCTGTCATATACCAGAACGGGAGAAACACGCTTTCTCTTCTGCTTCAGGGATACCGTCTGTAAGGCGGCGATCTCGGCCGCACAGCACAGAGTGCCTCCCTGAAAGCTGTAAACCCCACAGGGCTTCACGTACTCCAACGGGAGATAATTTAAACCCTTTACCCAGGGATACAATGCACAGGCAACTTTCTTGGATATGTAGCACAGAGGGATTTTGAAGCACAGTAAGTGCATCCTTCTCACTTCATCCCCCAGAATGAGAGCAACTGTCTTTCGGTTTCTCTTTCTTGCAAGGAATAGGATACCTGCTCGTGTTAACCACACAAGCTTTAGTCAGCAAAACTGAACCACTTCTGCCCTCCTCTAGCTGAAGGCAAACAATCTGCATTTTTTTCATAGAAGGCAAATGTTACCTTCATTCCATGTACTGAAAAGTTCCCTTTGAAAACCAGGGGATTCAATTACTTGAAAGGCAGACACTCGCCAGTCTTATTCCGTTGAAAGCAAGGTGGAGAAAGCAGCTGGTGGTGTGAGGACGGTATATTCCACCAAAACTGAAAACTTAAGTTGCTTAAGTGAAGCAGCTTGAATAAGAACACTGTATTTTGCTTTATCTTTCATGCTTTCAATTGGGAACTTGCACGTGCTGCTAAAATACTGTTTAGTTAGCAAAACTACAGCATTGCCGCTGTCTTTACCAGAACGGGAAAAACACGCTTACTCTTCTCCTTCAGGGATACTGTCTATAAGGTGGCGTTCTTGGCTGCGCAGCAACCAGTGGCTCCGGGAAAGCTGTAAACCACACAGGGCTTGACGTACTCGAATGGGAGAAAGTTCAAACTCTTAACCCAGGAAGACAATGCACAGGCAACTTTCTTGGGCATGTAACACAGAGGGGATATTAAAGCACAGTAAGTGAAACCTTCTCACTTCATCTCTCAGAACTAGAGCAACTGTCTTTTGGTTTCTCCTTCTTGCAAGGAATAGGATACCTGCTCGTGTTAACCACACAAGCTTTAGTCAGCAAAACTGAACCACTTATGTCCTCCTCTAGCTGAAGGCAAACAATCTGCGTTTTTTTTCATAGAATGCTAACGTTACCTTCATTCCCCGTACCGCAGTGCTCCCTTTGAAAACCAGGGATTCAAGTACTTGAAAGGCAGACACTCGCCAGTCTTATTCCTTTGAAATAAAGGTGGAGAAAGCAGCTGGTGGTGTGAGGACGGTATGTTCACCAAAACTGAAAACTTAAGTTGCTTAAGTGAAGCAGCTTGAATGAGAACACTGTATTTTGCTTTTTCTTTCATGTTTTGAACTGGCAACATGCACGTGCTGCCAACATAGTGTTTAGTTAGCAAAACTACAGCATTGCCACTGTCTTATACCAGAAAGGGAGAAACACGCTTTCTCTTCTGCTTCAGGGATACCATCTGTAAGAGGGCGTTCTCGGCCACACAGCACAGAATGCCTCCCGGAAAGCTGTAAACCCCACAGAGCTTCACGTACTCGAATGGGAGAAAATTCCAACTCTTTACTCAGGGAGACAACGTACATGCAACATTGCTGAGTATGTAACACAGAGGGACTTTCATGCACAGTAAGTTGATCCTGACCACTTCATCCCCCAGAATGAGAGCAACTGTCTTTTGGTTTCTCTTTCTTGGAATGAATAAGATACCTGCTCGTGTTAACCTCACAAGGTTCAGTCAGCAAAACTGAACCGCTTCTTCCCTCCTCTAGTTTAAGACAAACCATCTGTGCGTTTTTCACAGAATGCAAATGTTACCTTCATTCCATGTACAGCAAAGTTCACTTTGAAAACCAGGGGATTCAATTACATGAAAGGCAGACACTCGCCCGTCTTATCCCATTGGAAGAATGTTGGAGAAAGCAGCTGGTGGTGTGAGGACAGTTTTTTCTACCAAAACTGAAAACTTAAGTTGCTTAAGTGAAGCAGCTTGAATGAAAACACTGTGTTTTGCTTTATCTTTCATGCTTTCAATTGGGAACTTGCACGTGCTGCTAATATAGTGTTTAGTTAGCAAAACTACAGCATTGCCACTGTCTTATACCAGAACAGGAAAAACACGCTTTCTCTTCTCCTTCAGGCATAGCATCTATAAGGCGGTGTTCTAGGCCATGCAGCAACTAGTGGTTCGGGAAAGCTGTGAACCCCCAGGGCTTCTTGTACTTGAAGAGGAGAAAATTCAAACCCTTTACTCAGGGAGACAATCGACAGGAAAATTTCCTGGACATGTAACATAGAGGGATATTCAAGCACAGTAAGTGAAACCATCTCACTTCATCCCCCAGAATGAGAGCAACTGTCTTTTGGTTTCTCTGTCTTGGAAGGAATAAGATACCTGCTCGTGTTAACCACACAGGATATAGTCAGCAAAACTGATCCGCTTCCGCCCTTCTCTAGCTGAAGGCAAAAAATCTGCGTGTTTTTCACAGAATGCAAATCTTACCTTCATTCCATGTACTGCAAAGTTCCCTTTGAAAACCAGGGGATGCTATCTCTTGAAAGGCAGACACTCACCAGTATTCTTCCATTGAAAGAAAGGTGGAGAAAGCAGCCGGTGGTGTGAGGACGCTTTGTTCTACCAAAACTGAAAACTTAAGTTGTTTAAGTGAAGCAGCTTGAATGAGAACACTGTATATTGCTTTCTCTTTCATGCACTGAATTGGAAACTTGCACATGCTGCTAACTTAGGGTTTAGTTAGCAAAACTACACCGTTGCTGCAGTATTCTACCAGAACAGGAAAAACACGCGTTCTCTTCTCTTTTAGGGATACAGTCTGTAAGGCGACATTCTCGGCTGCGCAGCACAGAATGCCTCCCGGAAAGCTGTAAACCCCACAAGCCTTCACCTACTCGAACAGGAGAAAAGTCAAACTCTTTACCCAGATAGACAATGCACGGGCAACTTTCGTAGGCATGTAACACAGAGGGATTTTGAAACACAGTAAGTGAATCCTTCTTGCTTCATTCCCCAGACTGAGAGCAACTCGGTTTTGCTTCCTCTTTCTGGCAGGGAAGAGTCTACATGTTGGCGTTAGCACAGAAGGTTTAGTCAGCAATACTGAACCTCTTCTGCCATCCTCTAATTGAAGACAAACATTCTGCCTGTTTTACTTTGAATGTCAAAGTCACCTTCATTCCCTGTTATGCAAAATTCCCTTTGAAAACCAGGGTATACAAGTACTTGCAAGGCAAACACTCGCCAGTCTTATCCCACTGAGAGAACCTCTGGGAAAGCAGCTGGTGGTGTGCGGACTGTTTCTTCTACAAAAACTGAAAACTTCAGTGGATTAAGATAAGCAGCTTGAAGGCGAACACTGTATTTTGCTTTCTCCTTCATGCGGTGAATTGGGAGCTTACACTGGCTGCTAACATGGTCTTTACGGAACAAAACTGCTGCGCATCCACTGACGTGTACCAGAATGGAAGAAACGCGTTTTCTCTTCTCCTTTAGGGATAATATCTGTAAGGCAGCATTCTCGGCCGCGCAGCACAAAATGCCTCCCGGAATGCTGCAAACCCTGAACGGCTTCAACTACTTGAAAGGGAGAAAAGTCATACACTTTATCCAGGTAGACAATGCACAGGCAACTTTCTTAGGCATGTAACACAGAGGGATTTTCAAACACAGTAAGTGAATTCTTCTCACATTTCCCAGACTGAGCGCAACTGGCTTTAGCTTCCTCTCTCTGGCAGGGAAGAGGCTACATGCTCGCGTTAAGCACACAAGCCTTAGGCAAAAAAAATGAGCCGCTTCTACCACCCTTTAGCTTAAGGCAAACAATCTGCCGGTTTTGCTTTGAATGCCAAAGGTAACTTCATCCCCTGTCATGCAAAGTTCAATTTGAAAATCAGGGGATTCAAGTACTTGCAAGGCAGACACTCGCCAGTCTTATCCCACTGAGAGAAAGTTTGAGAAAGCAGCTGGTTGGGTCCGGACATTTTCTTCTATCAAAACTGAAAACTTGAGTGGATTAAGATAAGCGGCTTGAATGAGAACGCTGTATTTTGCTTTCTGTTTCATGCAGTGATTTGGGAGGTTACACTTGCTGCTAACATGGTCTTTACTAAACAAAAGTCCTGCGCAGCCACTGACGTATAACAGAACAGGAGAAAAGCGCTTTCTCTTCTCCTTTAGGGATACCGTCTATAAGGCAGCATTCTCAGCCACGCAGCAATGAATGCCTCCCAGAAAGCTGTAAACCCCGCAGGCCTTCACCTACTCGAAGGGGAGAAAAGGCAAACCCTTTACCCAGGTAGACAGTGCACAGGCAACTTTCTTAGGCATGTAACACAGAGGGATTTTTAAACATAGTAAGTGAATCCTTCTCACATCATTTACCAATCTGAGAGCTACTGGATTTTGCTTCCTCTTTCTGGCAAAGAAGAGGCAACATGCTCGCGGTAAGCCCACAAGCTTTAGTCAGCAAAACTGAACGTCTTCTGCCATCCTCTAGTTGAAGGCAAACAATCTGCCTGTTTTTCTTTGATTGCCAGATGTACCTTCATTCCCTGTTAAGCAAAGTTCTCATTGAAAAACAGGGGATTCAAGTACTGGTAAGGCAGACACTCACCAGTCTTATCCCACAGACAAAACGTTTGAAAAAGCAGCTGCTGGGGCCGGACCTTTTTTCTACCAAAACTAAAAACTTCAGTGGATTAAGATAAGCAGCTTGAAGGAGAACGCTGATTTTGTTTTGTCTTTCATGCAGTGAATTTGGAGCTTACACTTGCTGCTATCATGGTCTTTACTGAACAAAACTGCTGCGCATCCGCTGACCTATACCGGAACAGGAGAAACACGCTTTCTCTTCTCCTTAAGGGATACCGTCTGTAAGGCGGCATTCTCTGCCGCGCAGCAATGAATGCCTCCTGGAAAGCTGTAAACCCCACATGCCTTCACCTACTCAAAGGGGAAAAAAGTCAAACTCTTTACCCAGGTAGACAATGCACAGGCAACTTTCTTAGGCATGTAACACAGAGGGATTTTCAAACACAGAAAGTGAATCTTTTTCCCTTCTTGCCC
>NW_004444488.1:62697-63569 GCF_000243295.1 Trichechus manatus latirostris | reverse complement strand
TTCTGAAATGGTTGAATATCAACCAATTCTTTTTGGTACAGTGACTCTGTTATCCCTTCTATCTTCTTTTGATGCTCCCTGCACCGTTTAATATTTTTGCTGTAGAATTCTTCAGTATTGCAACTCAAGGCTTGAATTTTTTTCTTTGATTCTTTCAGCTTGAGAAATACCAAGTTTGATCTTCTCAGTCATTTAGGGTTGCTGTGAGTCAGAATTGATTTGATGGCACACAACAACAACTTTTCTTATTGAGTGAGCTTTGGTAGTTTATTATCATTCCAAATTTTTGAACATTTCAATTAATTTCTCAAAGGTACTGGCATACAGTTTTGATAGTTTTATTATTCTGTAATGATTTCAGAATCTATAGAGATAACCCTTATTTTACACCTTATAGTTATATTGTTTTCTCTCTTTTTTTTTCTTGATCCATGTCACTACACTTTTATTAAATTTCTTCATCATTACAAACATCCATTTTTTGACATCATTGATTATCTGTTGTTTTTGTTTTCTATTTCATTACTCCCTTCCTTCTTGTTATTTTGTATTTTATTTGTTCTTACTTTCATACTTTCTTAAGGTGGAAGCTTCAATTATTGATTTGAGGTCTTTGTTCTTTTCCAGTATAAAAAATTAATGGTAAAATTTCCCTGCAAGCAATGCTTTAGTTGCATCTACAATTTTTTTATGTGTTGTGTTTTTTTTTCATTTTACTTATCTCTCTTGAAATTTTCCCAGAGGTCACTGACACTTTGGTTTTTTCTTTGTTTTGTTTTGGTGGAGGCAGTATTTCTTTTCCTTTGTATGCTTCTTTTTGACACTTTCTATTATTGTTACACTTTCAAGTTCACTGGACTACTGTTATGCTC
>NW_004444488.1:57031-58559 GCF_000243295.1 Trichechus manatus latirostris | reverse complement strand
GACTATTACTTCATTTGTTTCACTAGCCTTCTTCCTTCTAAACTCCCTCACATTCTTACTACAAAATATATTTAGACATGATTTAAGTGATCAGTTTAAATGATTGAAACATTTTATGCCACATCTCAATAAGATTAATTAATAATCTGAACAAAGCAGAAGTTCTTTTCTTACAGTGATCTGTATTGAAAATAAAATGCAATGTTTGGTCATCTGATAGTCTTCTTCCTGTGAACAAGAACTAGCTTGCTCAGTCTATTAATTTACACTAATGAGGGTACAGCCAGGCATATCTATGATAGCTAAACCCATCTATCTGTTAATAGTCACATTATGTGTTCTTTTTAGCTTGTTGACTACTTAACAATTAGAAAAGAAAATGAAGTAATTCTTGTGGAGGAAAATACTATATGCGTAACTTGTGATTGTTTGATTTTGGTTCTCATCCTACGATAAAACGCTGGTAAAAATATTCAAAGCAATGAGCATTTCAAAGGTTTACTGTTTACTGGAAGTCAAATTATTTTTTATTAAAAGTCATTAGCTGGAATAAAAATATTAGCCTTATGTCACTTAGCAAATATTTTCTTGTACTATTTTTATTAAAGCCTGAACAAATACACTTTAAAAGTCAAGATTAGAATTTGGCCAGAATACTTGATTATTATGAATATTATACTGATTTTTAATTTCATCAACAACAACTTCATGGAAGACTGTTGTAACTACACTGTTACAACAGGGCTTAAAGGGGATTGGGGTTTATATGAGGGCCGGGGCTCCTGAGCACAGGGCGCACAATAATACATTGAGTTATAGTGATTGAATAAGGAAAAGTGTGTGTGTATGTATCTTATTTTACGATGGAAATGTTCTGTTGAATACTTGCTAGCATACTTTGATCGAAAATTCAATATACTAACTAAATGTACTTGGCAAGCAGAACCTAGGTTTTTTACTCGCACATATAACCTGCCAGTCTAATTCTCCTTCCTCCATCTGAACATCTTTCCAGTGTACCAGTACCAGTTGTCATCAAGTCAATTCTGACTCATGGTGAATCCATGTGAATCAGGGTAAAACTATGCACCACATGGCTTTCAATGGCTAATTTTTCAGAAGTAGATAATCTGCCCTTTCTTCTCAAGCACTCGGGGTGGACTCAGACCTCCAATCTTTCAGTTAGCAGCTGAGTGTTTTAACCATTTGCACCACCCAGCAACTCCTTTCAAGAGTATTGTTGTTGGGTTCCAACTCATAGCGACCCTATGTGCAACAGAATGAAACACTGCCCAGTCCTGGGCCAACCTCATAATCGTTGATAAGTTCCAGCCTGTTCCTTGTTGGGGGTCTTCCTCTTTTTCGCTGACCCTCTACCAAGCATGATATCCTCCTCCAGGGACTGGTCCCTCCTGATAACATGTCCAAAGTACTTGAGATGATGTCTTGCCATTCTCACTTCTAAGGAGCATTCTGGCTGCACTTCTTTCAAGACAGATTTGTTCGTACTTCTGGCAGTCCATGGTAT
>NW_004444488.1:45925-55431 GCF_000243295.1 Trichechus manatus latirostris | reverse complement strand
ATTAGTTTTCTTATAATTATTCCAGTTTTATCATTGAAGTTTCTTGGAACTGAATTAACAATACTTAGATCATTTTAATGCATTGGATAAATGAATATTAATGTTTCCATTGTTATCATTCAGAACAAAAACAAATTAATCTCCTAACGCTGCCGTAACATTTGTCAGCTGCAAGCCTGCAGAGTTCACTGATTGTATTTTGCTTTTATTAAAATGCTATAAATATAATTAATGACAAGAGCACTTACATTCATATATTCTACCATCAAGTGATATTGCTACACTTAAAATTCTGTTCTGGATGTCTACATTATGTCAAGTTATAGAAATTGCCCCTCATTGCCACCATTACTGTTAAACTAGTTACTGACACAAGAGGTAGGACACTGAGTGATTTGACAATGAGTGAATGAAGCCTTTATTTGTTCTCATGAAATCGCTCTAGTGCCTTGGATATAATTGGAGGTTTAAGATTGAATGACAGAATTGTCAAATTCATTACCAGGCCTGCCAAGGAAATGCACAATTCATACCGTTTTCCTTTTTTCTTTCACGTAAGGATTCAAATTTATAACAATTTTAGGTCCCTTCAGGCAAAGCATTTGAAGACAGTCATTGGTTCTCTCTGGTTGTTAAAAGCACTTAACCTTTGGTCTCTCAATTTATTTTATTACCCAGGTATATTGGAAATTTAAAAGAGGGAATAGCTTGAGACACTTGAACATTGGAATGAGAAGATTTGTAAAATGGGAAAGAGAAAAATTATTACCTATATAAAGAAGTTTATTATGTTGCATATATCCACAATCATAAATGCAGAACAATTTAAATATATTCTCAATGTATGGGCAAGGAAATACACAAGTTTTAAAATGGAGCATTTCTAATACCCTAGAAGACTTATTAGAGTTTTTATTTACTCAACTGTTAGCAAACATACTTTGTTTGGAAATAAACTTTTTTTTACCCCACTGAGGATACAAAACCCAAAGGAAAAAATAAGATTCTCACACAAAGCATGTAAGGGTCTAGTAAGGAGAAAACAAAAACAAATTTATCCTGGTTAAGAATGTCAACCAAAATAAAATATACACATTATATTTATGTATCACAATTTATTTCACAAACAGAAAGTGGAAGCAGTAATTTGGTAAGCCTAGAGTTCAGGATATGTGTGTATGTATGGGAGAGAAAGAAGGTGACAGATTAAGTAGAGAGGTGACAAATAGATTCTGGATTTATCACTTTTTGTAATGACATTTGAAGAAACCCAAACTGAAAAGTGATAAGCAGTTCATAAAAGGTCACTAAGCAAGCTGATGTCAGGTCTCCTGCCTCCTAAATCAATTTCTTTTTCCATTTCCCTATATGTGAACTTAAAGTTTTAACAATTGTCATTGATTTTGGACTTTTTAGTAATAATAATTCTGTTATTAATTGGATTTTATTTAATAGCTATTTATAATAGACAATATAATTTAGGATAAAATTAAATATATAAATTTAATTAATATGCTATCTTTTTTTAGTGTTCAAATACATAGGGGAGAGTTCTGCTTGCAGTTAGGATTTAGAAAGCTAACCAAGAACATCTCTCATAGGCTAACGTCAAAATAATCTACAAAATCATAATTTTTCTTGAGCCTGTCAGAGATATAAAGTCACAAATCAACCAACTGAATTCTAATAAACTCCTCTGAGGAAAGAGAAGGTCTGTTAGCCATTTTTCCTTTGGCAGAGTATAAGAATAGATGAAAGCCATAAAGGTGGGTAAGAAGAAAATGGGCAAAGTTGTAATAAATTCTTAAAGACTGAATGTGAGCTAGTGTGACTGTTTAGAATCCCTAAGAGCTCCAGATCCTAGTGGAGTTTGCATGGACTTGAAAACTCTTTTCAGACAATAGAAGATCCATAAATGACCTACTTATTGGTCATATCAGAGATGACCTTTAGAACACCAGTGATTCTTGTGTTCAAGAAAATAGATGAAAAGGTAGAGAATGTTAATAGAGAATTAAACCTCTAAAAAAAATCATAAAGAAATTCTAGAATTTAAAATTATAAATATTGAAATTTAAGATGTCAATAGATGAGTTTAACAGTAGAATGGACACAGCAAAAAATGTTAGAGAATTAGAAGCTAGAGCAACAGAAAGTACTCAGAAGCATTGAGAGTAAAAAGAATAAAATATTCAGAAAGTATTGTTAGATATGTATGACATACAATAAAGTCCAATGAACATGTAATTGGATTCCCAGAGCACCTTAGGGAGAAAATGGAGATGCTTGGGGAACTATCTGCGTATAGTTTTTCCAAAGGTGACATAAAATATGAACCATAGACTTAGCAGATTTATCCTGCTTGGGACTCAGCCAGAATAAATGCATTATATTCCTTCTGCACATCATAGTAAAACTAATTAATATCAAAGACAAAAGTAAAATATTTAAAGCAGCCTGAGGAAAAAAAAGATCTTACCTTCAAAGAAGTAACAATAAAGCTACAGCTGACTTTAGAAAGAAGAGATAAGTGGTGTAATGGATTGCTTTTTGTGTGGCCTTTCTAGCCATGGTCTTGCAATTCCCACCCAGGTGATTGGATGGAACTGTGTGATAGGGTAGTTGTGGCTCACTAAGGGGATTGGTCAGTTTTGCCATCTTTCTGGGCTTGAAATGAGCCATTCCAGACGTGAGAAACAGAAGAGCCCACCACCACCAAGGAAGGAGAGACCAGCAGGAGATGGCACAGTGAGATTCTTGGCCCATAGAGCGAGAAAGCTGAGCACCTTTGGGCAGACTGAGGTCCAGAGAGAAGCCTACACCTGACCCATGAATTTGGGACTTTTCAGCCTCCATAATCACATGAGCCATTTCCTTTATATGGTTTGTGAGTTCTGTGAGACATTGCAGCAAATTAGGGAAGCCAAAAATGGGAGGGAGAATACTGAGGGGAGAGGGAGTAGTTGATGTTAGAGATGATGGAGCAGTACAGCAGCTTGGAAAAGGTGGACATTCGGGACATCTTTGACCTCTGCCTCATAGGAACCAACTTTGTGCCAATCCTTATAAAAGAAATTATTTGTTTAAGATAGAGGCCTCAGAACAATAGAATAACTCCTTAAAATACTGAAAGAAAACTGTGCCAATTCTTCTAAATGAAAAGATGAAATAAAGGAATATCCCAACCATCAACAATGAGATAATTCATCACCTTTTTTACTGAATTAAACAAAGTAATATAGGCTTATAGTTCTTCAGGTTAAAATTAAATTATTCCAGATAAAATGCAAATATAGGAAGAAAAGAAGGAAGGCCAATAGGCAAGTTTAAAATGTGGATAAATATAAATAAATATTTACTGCACAAAAGCAATGATAGTAAAATCTTGTAGGACTTAAATATGTGTAAAACTAATATACGATAATAAATATGACTGACTGCATAAAATGAGAATAGTTCTAAATGAGATGCTAATTGTTGGATTAACTATTCAAGCCTGCTCAACATCCAGGTCCAGTTCCATCCTCATTTTGAGAACCAACACATCGTTCCTTGAACTGTTTAATAAGGATTTTGCTGTACAAGAGGAACCCCAGAAGACATGACCCCCGGACTCTCTGTTAACCCAGAACTAAAACCATTCCCGAAGCCAACTCTTCAGACAAAGAATAGACTGGACTATAAAACATAAAATGATACTCGTGAAGAGTGTGCGTCTTAGATCAAGCAGATACACGAGACTAAATGGGCAGCTCCTGTCTGAAGGTGAGATGAGAAGGTGGAAAGGAATAGGAGCTGGCTGAATGGACACAGGAAATCCCGAGCGGAAAGGAGAAATGTGTGGTCACATTATAGGGATAGCAACTAGGGTCACATAACAATGTGTGTATAAATTTTTGTATAAGAAACTAATTTGAGCTGTAAAGTTTCATCTAAAGCACAGTAACAACAACAACAAAAAGATTTTGCAGCAGAGCAAAGCAAATCAAAATGCCCAGAGAGGGAGGAAAAGGGAATTTGCCCCTTCTGTCCCAACCCTGGTGGCAAAATAGTTAAGAGATCGGCTGCTAACCAAAAGGTCAGCAGTTTAAATCTACCAGCTGCTCCTTGGAAACCCTATGGGGCAGTTCTACTCTGTCCTGTAGGGTAGCTATGAGTCAGAATTGACTCAATGGCAATGGGTTATGGGTCCCAGATGGGAGCAACCCTAGTGATGCAGAGGTTAAAGTGCTCAGCTGCTAACTGAAAGGTCGGAGGTTCGAACCCACCAGCTGCTCCTCAGGAGGAAGATGTGGCAGTCTGCTTCTGTAAAGATTACAACCTTGGAAACCTATGGGGCAGTTCTACTCTGTCCTATAGGGTGGCTATGAGTCAGAAGTGACTCCACGGCAACAGGTTTTTTGGGTTTGGTCCCAGATGGAGCTGTTTTCTTCAGTCATATTTCCTCTCTACATTAGGAACAATTATTCATGCCATTATTATCTTTAAATCATTTTTAATCACATAGCTATTCATATCATTCTCTCACATAAATGGGCTCAAGAGTTTTAAAAATTTAACTTCTAAAGTTGTAAAGTGGTGAAACAGCCTATCCATTTTACAGGAAGATAACAGTGGTTCTGTGGAATATGTTTTCTGTTGTATATTAAAGCCTGTATATTAAAACCAGGATAGTTCATAGGTCAAGACTTATAAAATATTAAAAAGGCCAATTTTTGTTAAAGGCAAAACTACATCATTGTCATTTAAATGTTACAGAAATATAGGAAAGGATTCCTCCGCCATCACTGAATTTATGTCTTGGTTAAAGATGCTAACTTTTCAGTTTGTCTTCACATTTGCAAATTAATTAGGTTTTGCCTTGAGGAGTCAACAAGTCAAAATCTGTAAGAATGGTACAAAATTTGTTGATGTAACATAGTCTTCTGTGCACTTGTCTGAAGGCAAGAAGTATGTAATATTGTGAAAACTTTAAAAGACTAAAGAAAATAGTTCACACCAGAAAAGTTTCAGCAATTAAATTTAACCCAGAGAATCTAGGTCTTGAATACATACCGCACTAGAAGATGCTATGCAAGCAACCATTGAAATTGTGCCTGATTTACTGTACTTAGCTTTAATGTGAAGGAGGATTGCACAGGAAAGGTAACTGGCTATTTTATAGTCTTTTTACAATCATTAGAGCAGCCTAAACTCCTAAAATATTACCACTTTGTGGTGCATTTCATTTCTTGTTGATCCCTCCTGGGGATCAGCTTTAAAAAAATGGGTTGACTTGCCACTTGTTGCTCAACTGACATAGTAGCAGAATCCAATTTCAAATCCATATCTCCATGCCTTTTAGCATCCTTTTTCTTCCAATATTCCATACTTTCTCTTAATAGTTGACTTTTTTTTCTTAATCCAACCTTGGAAGGAACATTAGTATTTTTTTATTTTATTTTATTTTAATTCAACAATTCACAAACCATGTCCTCTTTAACTTGTATATGTAAGGTAGGGTCGTATGTCTTGTGGGATTAAATGACTGGCTTTCTCAAGGATATGAACCCTGACCTAATGTTTTCAATTTCAGTGTTCTTTCTATCTTACCAGTCACATTCCTCTAATAGTAAAGAATAAATAAGTCAACAGATAAACCAAGAAATTTTCTAAGATAAAAATAAAACTTTCTTTTGTCAATTATCTGAGTGATCTAATCTGAAGACACACTGAACCTTCCCCAGGTTAGAGTCATATAAGAATAAATGTCATCAATATAAAAATCATATGTTTTATGGGAAGTTTCTAAAGATTTCTCAGTGCCCTCCCTGTACTACATATTTCGGTTTATCAGAGTCCTAGTGGTGCTTTGCCAGATATTAGCCAACAATAGTATAGTGTCCTCAGTCTTAATTTTAGTTAACATTTAAATGTTTGCTCAATCACAGCCTTACTTCTTTAATTTGAATCTAGCAAACTTATAGGCCAGTAGTTTTCAATTGGTAATGGATACAAGACTTATGTATTTTATTAAAATACATACATTCATGACCTACTCCAGATACTGAAGCTCTTTATAAGATATTCTAAACATATTTTCTTGGTATATGCTTACCGAGCAGCCCTGTTGGTGCAGTGGTTAAAGTGCTCGGCTGCTAACAGAAAGATGGGTGGTTAGAACCCACCAGGTGCTCTGCAGGAGAAAGATGTGGCAGCGTGTTTCCATAAAGATTTACAGCCTTGGAAATCCTATGGGGCAGTTCTACTCTGTCCTATAGGGTCACTATGAGTCAGAATTGACTCAATAGCAGTGGGTTAGTTGTAGGTTATATTCTTACTATATGCTTGGCATATTCTCAGTATACTATGTATATTATCTCTCAAGATTATTATATATCTCAAGGATTTTTCCTCTGTAAAAATTATGCTTATCCATTATAAATTAAATATAACATTCAGTGTCATTTTAAAAAAATATTCTTAATCATTGTCTTCATATATTTTTTATTTAAAACACTTTTGGGTTAATTTTATTACCTAGTTTTGCATGCCACAGAAGTAACCAAATTTCCTTGGCATTTATAATGAACTTTCATCAGACCTTTCATGTTTTAAAAGTATCAGTAATAAATTAGACAAAGCTATTTTAAATATCTGTAATGCACAGATAGTTTTGTTTTACTCTGGTGCTTCCCTAAAGGCTCTGCAACCAGAGTTTGTGTCTTCAACAAAGGAGTATCTCAGAGTCCCATGGAAAAGGACTGTACCAGGTGCTTCAAACTATTGAGACTTCAGAGAATGGACTCTTGGGTACAGGCTTCTGGTGTTATGGCTAAACATCATTAAGACTATACCAGTGAACTCTATACCAGTCAGGACTTCCAGAACTCAAAGTCAAGAAGCAGACAAGTTCATTAGACTGCTAACTCAAGATCTAGCAGAACAAAAATGAATTACACAGGATGAAATGAACTTATGAGGATGATAATAGTTTTAATATGGAATATCATTAATGTTATTTTAACGTTCTATTTTCTAGATATATAAGAAAGCCTTTTCTCTTTTGTCTTAAGCTATCTATAAACCAAACCAAAACTGTCACCGTTGGGTCAATTCTGACTGACAGCAACTCTTTAGGACAGAGTAGAACTGCTCCATAGGGTTTCCAAGGCTGCAATCTTTAAAGAAGCAGACTGCCATATCTTTCTCCTGCAGACAACTTGTGGGTTCAAACTGCCAACCTTTTGGTTAGCAGCCGAGCACTTAACCACTGTGTCACCAGGGCTCCTAAGCTGTCTATAGCCCATAACAATTTGGTAGACTCTGCTTTTATACACTGAAATTAAATATTTGTAAATGATGTCTTACTCTCTGACTGACCACACCAACTCTCCAACCACCCAGAATTCAAAAGTTATAATTGAGTATTATTACTTTTAATGGCAATATAATTATTATCATAGAGTCAGTAAGAATGTATCCTCCTTTTTACAGGGATATAATTGGAAAAATTGGTTATGCAACCAAGGCCTGTCTAGAATGTCATATTTGGGAATAGTGTTAATTTAATCAGATATGACCAGTAACTTTTAAGGAGCTAAGATTGACTCTATGAAGCCAAACCTTATAAAGCACTCCCTCCCAGGAAAACTGGCTTAACATATGACTTACAGGGTCTAGCCATACAGGTGGTAAGGCAGGTCACTTCCTGTCATGTCAGGGGTTTTGGGTTATTTTGAGTATCCCAAATACAAAGGAATTTGACCAAATTTATAGCTACTTCAGGTGAAATCTGGTGGAGAGAGTTTCTTTAGCTTAGCTTCTTAGCCTCAGGATAGCAAATAATGGAGGCTTCTAAAAGTCCTGTGAGGAGGCAGTCCTTTAGAAAAGCCATGCAGCCATGGTCTTCCCTGTTCCTCCCCCTTCTGGCATCTTTAGACCTCAAAACAAACCACTACCCCTACTGAGGCCTGATGTTAAAATACACAATTCTGGGATAATTACTCCCCCTTCCTCAGGAAGCCAGGGAGGCATAAATCAATAATCCTCAGGACAAACCCCACTGAGGCCTGATGTTTAGCAGGGTTAACAAGATACAATTAGTCACGTGGGCTTTTGGGTATAAAACTGGGTGGGAGAAGGCCCTCTTTCTCTCCTCAGCTAGAGTGCTAGGTGGAGCACGCTTAGTATGAATTTTCAGCCCACCTAATTAGGCCTACCTGGCCCAGGGGAGACTGGCAGAAGGAAGGCCCCCTTTTTTTAAGTCCCCCAACCATGGCACAAAATGGGGTATGGGCAGAATAGTCATCACCTCTGCTCAGACAGCCTTCTTGAGTTTGGCGGATGCTCAAAAATGAATCCAGGTCTGGTTTGGTGTGCTGTCTGCTTATTATAAATAATAAAAGCTACTTTCTATGTGCTAACGCTTTTAGAGTGTCTAGTATGTCCTGACCCTGAGTGCCTCACAAGTCCTGTCTGAGATTCCTTATGAAAACATTCAGCAAACATATAAAGGTCTACATGTTAAGTTAGCACTCTTGTAGTTATGTAAAATAATCAGGCCAGATCAATGATTCTCTGGGAGCTATTTTCAAACCCTATAAATTATTAACAACTGATATCAATACAAAATAATTTTTGTCTATAGGCATGCAAATAAATTGTTTGGTGGAGCAACAATCTTACCCCTTGTAGAACTGCCAGTTTTGCCTATATTTGCACATTTGTTTCAATGTTCTTAATTTATAAATGTGTCTGTTCTTCAAATTCACCTTTGAACCAGTTATAACATCTACCTGTCTCCATCATTATAGGTTAAATAAATTCTTTCACACATGTCCATTCTATGTCTGTATGATAGCCATGATTTTACCTTTTTCTGAAAAATATCTTTTAACAAATGGCTTGCATTAGTACTCCTGCTGTGCTCAGACATTGGATGAAAACTGTTTGCAGAAAGCTTGGCCTCAGCATGAACACAGTAACAGATCCAGAGGGGCAGCAGTTCAAGCCATCAGTCAATTATGCTCCTAACAGCAAGACATCTGAGCAGCACATTTTCATGGCTACCCAAGTTATATAAATATATTTTAAGTACATGCTGTTCTTCCATTATAAAATGCTTAGATTTGTCATATTTTAAAAATCAAGTTCAAATCCCAATATTCTGTTATTAACCTAAAATTACTTGGAAATATTACAAGAAAATTAGAGTCTTATATGAAGTGTCTACTGAAGTATTACTAATGTATGTTATATAAAATAAATACATAAATGGTATTTCTCCCTTCTAAAATGTATTTATTATAGCAAACAACTTATGAGAAAGTATAAATGATACATATTTTCTGCCTATGACCAAGTTTTTTTAAAAAAATTCAATTAGGGGAGTTCTGGCAAAATGGCGCTCTAGGCAGAAGCACCACACAGTCCCTCCACAGCAAAGATCTGAAAAACTAAGTCGAACAGAGAATACAACAATCCTGAAACCCTAAAACATCAAATGAAGAGATGAATAACTCAGC
>NW_004444488.1:36174-38372 GCF_000243295.1 Trichechus manatus latirostris | reverse complement strand
TAAATCAATAAAAATAGTCAACATTACAGAGGAACTATCCCATTTTTTGGAGCCCTGGTGGCACAGTAGTTAAGTGCTCAACTGCTAACCAAAAGGTTGGCAGCTAGAATCCACCAGGCACTCCTTGGAAACCCTACGGGGCAGTTCTCCGTACTATAGGGTCGCTATGAGTTGGAATTGACTTGATGGCAATGAATCTGGTTTGGTTTTGTTATTCCATTATTAAGAAACTGAGAAAAGTGGTAATATAGAAATATGTAATAATTATCTGTAGCTATATGGACAAATAATTTTGGCTTTTGTTCCAAAAGAAGATTAGCATGATCAATGTTACTCAGATAAACAAAGACAGAGATACACCACATTTTTACACAAATAACAGCCACAATATATGTTCTTTTGCCAACTGCACCCTCCCCCCGAGGTATTTTTGTAAGCACGCTATCCTAATTTTTTACAGCAACATGTAAAAAAAAATAGCAGAGTGTACTTATGAAAATACCTTGGGGAGAGAGCACGATTGACAAAAAACATAAAGTGTGCATTATTAGCGTGAAAGTACATTAAGTAATTTTCACTAAGAATTCCACTTATGCCTTTGATGGCATGGCCGCTATATTTTTTTTTTTCTCCCATTCAGAACAAATGTGAAAGCTGGATAAAGTAAAAATAAAACATCTTTAAGGCATCAACAATTGGCATCTAGGCTGAGAAAAATTAACCTCAACTCCTGGGCAATGAATGGTTAAGAGATAAGCTGTTAACCAAAGGGTGGCAATTCGAATCCACCAGCCACTACTTGGAAACCCTGTGGGGTAGTTCTACTCTGTCTTATAGGGTCGCTATCAGTTGGAATCAACTCGATGGCAATGGCTTTGGTTTTTGGTTTTTCTCGCATACAGTACACACAAAAATTTATTCCAGGTAGATTGTAGAATTAAATGTGAAAGATTAGAAAATATACAAAGCTTCTGGAGGATTTCATAGTTTGAATATCTTCATGAATTTGAGGTATGCAAAGAATTCTCAGTACACAAAAAGCAATATTCATAAAAGAAACAATACATACACTGGATTTCATTAAAACTAAAAACTTCTGTTCATTATAACCATTAGGAGAGTGAAAACCACAGAGTGGAAGAAGAAATTTGTTTTAACTGTATCTAACCAAGGACTCATATCCCATACATGTAAATAATTCTTACAGATTAATAAGGAAAAGACAGAAAAAACAATTTTTAAAAATGGTCAAAAGATAGGCTGGATGCACAGGTGTGCTATATTATGTTTGCCCCCTCACTGTCTCCCTAGTGGACATAATAAGCTACTAATGGACATAAAGTAAAGTACATGCTTTAGGGGGAGATGATTGCCCTCTGAAGAAACTCAGAACTCTGTTAAGCTATCTTAGTGGGATAAAGGAGCAAGGCTGTTCTCTGCCACCAGTAACTCTGAACAAGGGTAATAAATGATGTGCATTGCTTGCAGGGAGCTTTCCCGTTTTATTGTCCCCTTTCATTACCCCTTCCCCTACCTACTCTCTGTACATGCTATTTGACACACAGACATGGCCGTCCAATTAGTATTCAACCCCGAGAGAGGAACTTAGGTGTTCTCCTCCCAAGACAAGCACTGGGGCATGTTCGGAAGCCATCTAACGTTAATCTGTGGACGGGAGCCTAACTTCAGGGAACCTAGGTTGATAATAACATGTGCTATTCTATTCATCCCTGTCCTGTTTATTCTGTAAGTAATAAACACCTGTTGATCATGCCATTAGAAGTGTCCAGTCTGTGCTCTTCTCCAAACAGTCCTTCACTAAGAACTTGTGAATATGGTGATATTGCAAGACTTGAGTCAGCACACTGCAAAAGGGAATACCCCATGGGTAATAAACATATGGAAATGTGAAAGTTTTCATTAGTCTTCAGCAAAATACAAATTAAAACTGTAATGCACTACGGTTACAAATCCACAATAACTAAATGTAAAATATTGAGAGAGCCAAGGGTCCAGGCCATGGAATACTTATGCACTGCTGGTGGGAATGTAAATTTGTAAAACTTCAACAAACTGTTCTTCAGTGTTTACTAAAGCTGACTATATGGATTCCTCAGGACTCCACAATTCCAGTAATATTTCTATGCGTACATATATTTACCAAAAGACAAAAACTGAATTGTTCTTAGCATTTTTTT
>NW_004444488.1:24705-35485 GCF_000243295.1 Trichechus manatus latirostris | reverse complement strand
ATCTGTATGCTGAGCAAATAATCTGAGAAGCTGGACTATATGAAGAAGAACAGAGCATCAGGACTGGAGGAAGACTCATTAACAACCTGCAATATGCAGATGACACAACCTTGCTTGCTAAAAGTGAAGAGGACTTGAAGCACTTACTGATGAAGATCAAAGACCACAGTCTTTAGGATGAATTAAACCTCAGCATAAAGAAAACAAAAATCCTCACAACTGGACCAATAAGTAACATCATGATAAATGGAGAAAAGATTGAAGTTGTTAAGGATTTCATTTTACTTGCATCTACAATCAATGCCCATGGAAACAGCAGTCAAGAAATCAAACAACACATTGTATTGGGCAACTCTGCTGCAAAAGACCTCTTTAAAGTGTTAAAAAGCAAAGTTGTCACCTTGAAGACTATGGTGCACCTGACCCAAGCCATGGTGTTTTCAATTGCCTCATATGCTTGTGAAAACTGAACAATGAATAAGGGATACCAAAAAAGAATTGATGCCTTTGAATTATGATGTTGGCGAAAAATATTGAATATACCATGGACTGCCAAAAGAACAAACATATCTGTCTTGGAAGAAGTACAGTCAGAATGCTCATTAGAAACAAGGATGGCGAGACCATGTCTCACATACTTTGGATATGTTATCAGGAGGGATCAGTGCCTGGAGAAGGACATCAGGCTTAGTAAAGTAGAAGGTCAGAGGACAAGAGACACTCAACAAGATGGACTGACACAGTGGCTGCAACAATGGGCTCAAGCATAACAAGGATTGTGAGGATAGCGCAGGACCAGGCAGTGTTTTGTTCTGTTGTACATAGGGTAACTAGGAGTGGGAACCAACTCGATAGCACCTAATAACAACAACATAGAATGAGTAAAGTGTCATATTTTTATACAGTGGAATACTGTACTGCAATGAGAGGGAATTAATTATTGCTATAGGCAAAAACCCCCAAGCGTCTGTCAGTTTGTCATACTGTTGTGACTTGCGTGTTGCTATGATGCTAGAAGCTATGCCATCAGTATTCAAATACCAGCAGGGTCACCCATGGTGGACAGCTATCAGCTAAGCTTCCAGACTAAGACAGACTAGGAAGAAGGAACTGGCAATCTACTTCTGAAAAAAAATTAGCCAGTGAAAACCTTATGAATATAAGTATAGTGCCAGAAGATGAGCCCCTCAGGTTGGAAGGCACTCAAAAGACGACTGGGGAAAAGCTGCCTCCTCAAAGTAGAGTTGACCTTAAGGACATGGATGGAGTCCAGCTTTCAGGACCTTCATCTGCTGCGGTGGCACAACTGAAAATGAGAAGAAACAGCTGCAAACATCCATTAATAATAGGAACATGGGATGTATGAAGTATAAATCTAGGAAAATCGGAAATTGTCAGAAATGAAATGGAACACAGAAACATCAATATCTTAGGCATTAGTGAATTGAAATGGACTGATATTGGCGATTTTGAATCAGACAATCATGTGGTCTGCTATGCCAGGAATGACAAATTGAAGAGGAATGACATTCCATTCATCGTCAACAAGAACATTTAAGATCTATCCTGAAGTACAATGCTGTAAATGATAGGATAATATCCATATGCCTACAATGAAGACCAATTAACACCACTATTATTCAAATTTACACACCAACCACTAAGGCCAAAGGTGAAGAAATTGAAGATTTTTATCAACTTCTGCAGTCTCAAATTGATAGAACATGAATCAAGATGCATTGATAATTACTGGTGATTGGAATGTGAAAGCTAGAAGCAAAGTAAGGATTGGTAGCCGGAAGATATGGCTTTGCTGATAAAAATTATGCCAGAGATCGCATGATAGAATTTTGCAAGACCAACGACATCCTCATTGCAAATACCTTTTTTCAACAACATAAATGGTGACTATACACGTAGACCAAGCCAGACAGAATACACAGAAATCAAATCGACTACATCTGTGGAAAGAGATGATGAAAAGCACAATATCATCAGTCAGAAGAAGGCCAGGGGCCGACTGTGGAACAGACCATCAGTTACTCATATGCAAGTTCAAATTGAAGCTGAAGAAAGTTAAAACAAGTCCATGAGAGCCAAAGTATCACCTTGAGTATATCCCACCTGAATTTAGAGACCATCTCAAGAATAGATTTGACGCATTGAACACTAGTCACTAAAAACCAGATGAGTTGTGGAATGACATCAAGGACATCATACATAAAGAAATCAAGAGGTCTTTAAAAAGACAAGAAAGAAAAGATCAAAATGGATGTCAGAAGAGACTCTGAAACTTGCCCTTGAACATCGAGTAGCTAAAGCAAAAGGAAGAATTGATGAAGTAAAAGAGTTGAACAGAAGATTTCAAGGGTGGCTCAAGAAGACAAAGTGAAGTATTATAAAGACACATGCAAAGACCTGGAATTAGAAAACCAAAAGGGAAGAACATGCTCAGCGTTTCTAAAGCTGAAACAACTGAAGAAAAAATTCAAGCATCAAGTTGCAATACTGAAGGATTCTATAGGCAAAATATTGAATGACACAGGAAGCATCAAAAGAAGATGTAAGGAATACAGAGAGTCACTGTACCAAAAAGAATTGGTCGACGTTCAACCATCGCAGGAGACAGCATATGATCAAGAACCAATGGTACTGAAGGAATAAGTCCAAACTGCACTAAAACCATTGGCGAAAAACAAGGCTCCAGGAATTGATGGAATACCAGTTGTGATGCTTCAACTAACAAATGCAGTTCTGGAAGTGCTCACTAATCTCTGTCAATAAATTTGGAAGACAGGTACCTGGCAAACCGATTGGAAGAGATCCATAATTGTGCCTTTTACAAGGAAAGGTGATCCAACAGAATGCAGAAATTATCAAACAATGTCATTGATATCACTCACGAGTAAAATTTTGCTAGAGATCCTTCAAAAGCAGTTGCAGCAGGAAATTGACAGGGAACTGCCAGAAAGTCAAGCTGGATTCAGAAGAGGACGCTGAAGCAGGGATAGCATTACTGATGTCAGATGGATCCCAGCTGACATCAGAAAATACCAGAAAGATGTTACCTTTGTTTTATTGACTATACAAAGTCATTTGACTGTGTAGATCATAAAAAATTATAGATAACATTGCAAAGAATAGGAATTCCAGAACACCTGTGCTCATGAGGAAACTGTATACAGACCGAGAGGCAGTCATTAGAACAGAACAAGGGGATATTGTATGGTTTAAAGTCAAGAAAGGTGTGCATCAGAGTTGTATCCTTTCACCATATTTATTCAATCTGTATGCTGAGCAAATGATCTGAGAAGCTGGACTATATGAAGAAGAACTCAGCATCAGGATTGGAGAAAGACTCATTAACAACCTGTGTTATGCAGATGACACCACCTTGTTCGCAATAAGAGGACTTGAAGCACTTACTGATGAAGATCAAAGACTACAGCCTTCAGTATGGATTACACCTCAACATAAAACAAAATTCTTCACAACTGGACCAATAAGCAAAATTATGATAAACAGAGAAAGGACTGAAGTTGTCAAGAATTTCATTTTACTTCGATTCACAATCAATGCCTATGGAAGCAGCAGTCAGGAAATCCAACAACACATTGTATTGGGTAAATCTGCTGCAAAAGACCTCTTTAAAGTATTGAAACAAAAACATGTCACTTTGAGGACTAGGGCGCGCCTGATCCAAGCCATGGTTCTTTCAATCACCTCATACGCATGTGAAAGCTGGATGATGAATAAGGGAGACCAAAGAAGAATTGACTCCTTTGAATTATGGTTTTGGAAAAGAATATTGAATATCCCACAGACTGCCAGGAGAATGAACAAATCTGTCTTGGAAGAAGTACAGCCAAAATGCTCCTTAGAAGCAAGGATGGTGAGACTTCATCTCACATACTTTGGATATGTTATCAGGAGGGACCAGTCCTTGGAGAAGGACATCATACCTGGTAAAATAGAGGGTCAGTGGAAGAGGGGAAGACCCTCAACAAGATGGACTGACACAGTGGCTGCAACAATGGGCTCAAGCTTAATAAGAATTATCACAATGGCACAGGACTGGCAGTGTTTTGTTCCGTTGTACATGGGGTCTCTATGAGTTGGAGCCAACTTGATGGCACCTAACAATGAAAACATAGTGATACCACTGATATGCAGGTGTTTCCTCTCAAAAATATTACCCCAGATCAGTAGCTATTCTAGAGGAGAGGTATATAAGTATGAGGAATATCTGGAAACCTTACATATTTTGTATCAAGGAAATAAAGTCAGTAAAATTTGTCTCAATTGTAACTTGGTGAACAAATGAGTAAACTCTAAAGACAATTTATTTCTAAATACTGAATCAGCCAATTCCTCTCTTCTCCCTCATGAAAATGAAATTGATAGTTACAAAATGTGGTAAGACTACAGTGGGGGAAAAACCTAAATAATCCTTAACTGGCTAATTATTCTCTTGGTTAATTATAAAAACTGCCATGGCCTGAAAAAAGACTATTAAGGCTCTTCGTTGATATCTCTTAGAAAAGAAATCTCACACTGTATCTCATCTCTATCAATATAACACCATCAAAAAACGGAGAGCCCCCACCCCAGGAAAGAAAAAAGACTATATAACTAATACAGAATCTAGATATCATCACTTTAGTAATTTCTCTCTCTATTTCCAGAACCAACTTCTAGGAGAAAAACAAAATAATCTTTGTCTAGCTGATGGGTCATTTGTGAATTTTATTTAATTTGGAATAGGGCATCTTCTCTATCTTACTCTGCCCACTCAAATAATTACACTTTCTAACTAAGAGATCAAACAGTCAAATTCTCAAGACATTTGCCCCTCAGCCTGCAGTTATTGTTATCTAAACTGCAGTAGGTTCTAATTTTGGACTCCCTGCTGATGCCATATCCTAAGGTTATGAAGTAAAAGTGACAAAATTAGGATCTGATGTTCTGGTTCTTCAATTTGTCCGTATTTAATTAAAGTTTTCATGAAATGGTTTGTTGTGTTGTATATTAAATTCCTATTCTAATTCTCTGAGGAGATTTTAAAATTGTAGATATAAAAGGCCTATTAAGCTTTTTTGAATATGGTGTACTTGGTTAAATAATGCCCAAATATTTAAAGAATGGCATATATTTTTTAATTAATTTTAATCAGATTTTTATTTTCACATCAGATTTACATTGTTTTCAGTAATATCTGAGATTAGAAATCTAAACACTTCAAGAAGATATTAACTTGCAATAAATAAAAAGTTAGTTTTTACCAAGTAAAGAGGCATCATCCTATTTTATTGCTTTTTTTCACAATTAAGTTTTCACCACTCATCAGTCCCTAGGTGGCACAGTTTGCACTCATCCTCTAACCTAAAGCTTGGCAGTTCAAACCTACCCAGTGGTACTGTGGAAGAAAAGGCCTGGTGATCTGCTTCTGTTAATATTACAGCCAAGAAAACCCTATGGAGCAACTACTCTGTACCACATGGGGTCGCCATGAGTCAGAATCGACTCGATAGCAACTAACAACAATAACATGTATAGAGTTAAAATGAAAGGCTTTGAGAGAACTTGTGGAAGTGATATCTTACCCATGGAAATTAAAGAAGGGCAGCCCAAGTGTGTCAGTCAATGCCCAGGCACTTAACAGGGGTCTCAGAAGCTAAAATGGCCTGTCACAGTTGACCATGTTGAGCTGAAATGGCCGGGCCTTTTTAAACTTACCTCAGTTACAGGAGGTGGGCTGTGCTAAGAAGGACATATAACCTTGAGCTGGGGCAATCCCTGAAGGACTTGACAGCTGGAGGCTATCTACTGACAGCATTCCCAGCAGCTGAGGCAACAAGTCCTACCTGGAAGGCAAATCTTAGAAATGCATGGCTATATCCACATAAACACACACAACACACACACACACACACACACACACACAAAGAGGCTCAAGGAAGACAGTATTTTATAAAACATGTACCAAGAAAATATATTACTTTCTTGTAAAAAGAATAATTTTAAAATTATTTGTATTATAGATATATCAGTAGTGTAAGCAAGAAGCCAAAAAGAGAAAGAAGGTGACGCTCCCCTATGTGTTTCATTTTTTCCCCACAAAACAGCATTGGGTGAGCATCAGATGGACTCAAGCAGATGGGAGAGGGAGGTAGAAGGGGCTCAAGTCCTTGACTACAACTCCCTCCAGAGACTGCAATGCACTGACTGTGCACTGAGGCTGGTGGAGAGGGCAACTCACAACAATAACAGGCATACAGTTACAATTGAAAGGCTTTGAAAGAACTTGCGGACGTGATCTCTCCCCCAGGCCTGCCTGCTAAAGCTTCTGTCATTGCCTATGCTTGAGCCTGAAAGATCACACAAGATTTTGGTTTAGAGTTGGACTCCTCAGAAAGTTGTTATGAGGAAAGACAATTTTTCATATGTCAAAGAAATGTCAACAAGATTAAATAGAATGCTACCCTAAGCCATTTGGAAAATATACATAAACCAGGGAAAATAAAATACATGGTACTTATTGTTAGAAATCATTTTGTAAATAATCATTTCTCTGCCACCATCCTGTGACTTTAACTCACAAAACAGCATTTAACATCCTCTTCGTGTCCGTGTCATACTCAAGAGTCCCCAACAGGACTAATCCAAATATGATCATATTCAAGACTTCTACTTGAACAAATAAGTCATCATCCACAAGACAGCAGTTAGTGTTCTGCTGGAGTATCAGAAACTAGCAGTCTAGCAAGTTAATTTGAAGCCACTGCTGTTTTTAATCGCGTGGTAGGGTAAGCTATTAAAAAAAAAAAAAGACAGTTCAGGAAACATAATCACAACCGCTTAGCAATAGAAGAGCCATTTCCATCTCAGTGAAGGAATACTCTGTACAGCAACCTTCAGAAATGGTCGTTAGTCTCCCCTTACATGCATCCTTGACAGTGAGTGTTGTAGAAAGAATTCCTTAATTTGGAAAGCTATTATTGTCAGAAAAGTACACAAAATACATAAACTCCTTTTACCACGTGAAAGTTCTTCAGATATTTTAAATTGCAATGATGTTTCTGCTTTATCTTTTGTCAGGCTAAACCTTCACAGCTTCCTTAACTCGTTCCTCTCATGGACCCTCCAAATCCCAGGAAAACCTCCTGGGTGAATCCTGGTTTTTCAATTGTTTCTTTCATTGTAGTATCCACAACTGCATTTAATGCACCATCTCTGGAATGATAAACACAGAGTCACAATAGAATAATAATAATAATAATAAGCTTCCTAGATTGGGACATAAAATAACTATAAATGCAGTCGAACGTGGTGTTCTCGAGCAGCACGTCTGTGTTTACTTCCTCGCTTTCACCAGACACGTCATACTGTGGTTTCTATAGTAAAAGTGGCCAAATAAAACCTCTTCCTGTCAATCCAGATCTCACAGCATTCTGGAATTATCGGCTGGTTTTTTTTTGTTGTTTTGTTTTTTTGTTTGCTTTTTAAATTTTAAAGTACAAAGACAAAACTTTATATAAAGTCTTCCTACATTCCATTTCTGGTTTCAGCTCATCATTACAGCTCATTATGACCACCACAGTCCTATTATGCCAGACCTCTACCCCAAGGCCTTTGCATTTAGTGCCTGAAAGACCCATTCCAATCCTATCCCGTTAACACATTCCCTAAACTGCTTTCAACTAGCTCACTGACGTTTAGTTTTCTTCAGCTCTGACTTTAAAAATCCTCCAGGAGGGTCCCAATGAACTCAGACTGTGTTATGGCTACTGCCGGTTATATGTTCTTTTTATGCACTGAAGCATTCATTTGTAATACTCAGTATTTTCATTACTCAGTCAGCATCTCTCTCCCACACAAAGCAGAGAGCTCCGTGAGTGCAGGTGCCATATTTGTCTTCTGCCCTACTCAATAGGTGCTCAGTAAGTATCTATTAAGTGAGGGCGTCCATGTGGAATCTGGATTCTACTATGCAATACGTCAGCAACCTCTATCTGTTGTCAGTTATTCACCTTTTTAATAACCATTATGATAATAAACAATACCAAAAAGGAAAGAGCCAACGGTGTTCCAGAACATTTCATTAATTAATATATTCTAGTTATGCTATAAATCCCCTTTTTAATTCTATTTTTCTCTAGAAGGCTATCATAACACACTTTGACAAAAGCCATCATAAAATTATAATACCTATATCTACAATATTTTTCTAGTAGTGCTACTTGAAAGCACATAAATTTATGTAATTAGATACAGGGAAAAGAACATTAATTTCAGAACCAGATAAACTTTTACTAGCTACACAATCTTGGAGAAGTTATTAGAATTTATTTATCTGTAAAGGGAAAATCTATAACAGATTTTTGTGAAAATTAAGCAAAATAAATTAATAGCTTTCACCACTTTCACCACCTCCCTACCCAAACTCAGTATTGAGAAAGCTATTAGTCTAAGAATTTGCCCTGGAAACTTACAAAGTATCACCATTAAGACTACCATCCTATAATTCCCCAAAACAACCATTTAATGACTCAGAAAAACGTCACCCCTCTCCAGATTTCTGATTCTTTTCCCATTTTCTTTGATTCCCGAAAGATTACAAAGGTAGATACAAAACAACTTCAGCAAGATTTCCAGCACCACGGAAGAAATTTACCTTAGCCTAGGACTTTGAACCCACTTAAAAACAGTTAAGTTGCCCTCATATTTTCACCACTGTCTTACATGCATATTCTCCTCCTTCAAGTTGGAAAAGTGATCTGTTTAGGAGAAAAACAAAGGAAAAATAGAAGTCGTGCAGTTATGTCTGCTGATTCTAATCTAATGAATCAGATTATGTTCTCCAGCCTTATCCTTTTGTTGTTCGTTTTATTACTCCTAAGGTTGCAAACACACTTGTTCCTTTTAGCATTTTTCAAAATCCTGAATTTGTTCTTTAGACTTCTTGAGGCTATTCTTAATGGTATACAAAAGTATAGAATGTTTATCAACACATATATTTCTCTTTCTGAAATTTTAAGGTTTTTTTTCACAATTTGAACTTGACAAAAAGACCTCTCTATACTACCACAATGGAGCCTTGGTTGTGCCGTGGTTAAGAGCTACGGCTGCTAACAAAAAGATCAGCGGTTCGAATCCACCAGCTGCTCCTTGGAAACCCTATGGGGCAGTTCTACTCTGTCTTATAGGGTCGCTATGAGTGGAATCTTTAGATGATTCCCTTTTTTTCCTTTGAAATTATTTAAAACTGCAGAGTTTGAATTCTATTTTAGAAACTCTCATTAGTCTTCAGCTATATTCCCTTTCAGAGTTTTAATCATATATTATTTTTCATAAATGCTTAGGAATTCTTAAAAATCTTTTTATTGAAGTATAACATATATATGCAAAATGCACAAATCATAAATGTATGTGTATCAGAAAATTCTCATTAAGTGAATATATCCATATAACCAAATCCCAGTTCAAGAATTAGAACATGTCTAGGATCCTAAATGTCTTTATTTAGTCATTACCCACCACTCCTAAATAAAGTAACTGCTATCCTGACTTGTAATACTTTAGACTAGTTTTCCCTGTTTTGTACTGTATATAAATGGAAAAATACACTATGTTCTCTTTTCTGTCTGGCTTCTTTTGGTCACCCTCTCTGTGAGATTTATTCTTGTTGTTGTATGTAGCAATAGGATATTCATTGTCATTGCTGTATAGTATTCCATTGTATGAACATACCAATGATATTTACCTATTCTTTTATTAGTGGACATTTAACTTGTTTTCAGTTTGGGGTCAATGCAAATATCTGATTCTATTGTAATTATTTCCACATTGTAATGTAGTTGATGAAAATTCTTGCCAGGAAGAGAAGTGTGCAATCTGCCCATTTCTTGTTATTTGTTTGCTCTTACATTACTAGTGTTATCCTCAGTGTGTGGTTTCTTTATATGAAATTCTTGAAGCCACTTGTTGATTTTGTATATTTGTAAATGTACCTAATAGAGCATCTGTCAACTGTGATGTGTGCAAGTGAACAAGTGAGGGTTCCACCTTCATTTCCAGGCTGTGAAGTTTCTGCTTTTTCATCCTAACTTACCTCACATAGTGTGGTTCAAATGCCAGGAAGTGAGTTAGCTGCTTTAAAACATAATCAAATATACAGCAACTCAGTGAGGATCATGTTGTTATCTTTATTTTATAGGTAAATGAAGCCTGGGGAAGTTAAGTAACCTGCTCAAGGTTATAGCCATACAAGTACTAGTTGGCAAACCTGATGTGTGAATCCAAGGAGATTATGCCTTTGCTTATTACCAGACTACTGATACAAAATTAGTCCCCAAATAAGTGACATAGAAAGCAAGTGTTACATGAATTGTGGTGTGTGAGAGACGTTTCTTATCATTGAAGAATGTGATTATTATGTTTTCAGTAAGAAGAATTTCTGCTAATATATATGCCCAGGATCTACACTCATCTTTTCTGATCCTGCTTTTCACGGGGCCCAAGTGCCAGCAGAGATGACATATTGAAAAGCCAGAAGGTAAGATAGTCAATTCTGGGTTTACTATGAACCCCTGGATTCAATGGCTCTACCTTCATTTACTTCCCAATGTGAGCAAGGATAAAGTTAATGGTGTATGACTAATGCTGGCATAAATTTCCAGCCACTGTTTAATTATTCGCAAGCTGCTTGTCACTAAATATTGGGTATATTTACCCCAACTCCCTTTCTTATTATCCACTACTTACTATATCTTTATGACTT
>NW_004444488.1:22000-23170 GCF_000243295.1 Trichechus manatus latirostris | reverse complement strand
CATATTGCCGACTGAGTGTTTATTTGACTGGTCATTTTTCAGATGCAGGGATTTTTAATATCCATTTCAACAATTCTGTATTTAATACAAACTTCAATCATTGGATGTGTGATGAATGAATGAATGGCACATAGAAGAAAGAGTAGACTTGCACTCTGTTGCTCTTATGTGCCCTTCAACTGTAAGGGCCACTGAGCTGAGCACTACTGGCCATCCCCGCCTCCCCCCGCAACACACACACACACACACACACACACACAGAGAGACATACACAGTCTTAACGCTGGCTACCCCACAGAAAAGAGCACACTGGGAGAATGAAGTCCCTTCTTCCTATGCTAGTCTCACAGTGGCCCTTCACTGCTCCCTTCTGGAAAAACTTAACATCATGCCAGCTGGAAAGGAGAAATTTTTACAGGATCCAGTGTCAATATCCCAAATCAGAGCAAACAAAAGCAGATTTGGAGCTAAGTGGCAATAGATTACATTACAGCACTGTAATTTCTTTTGCTTTTTCTAACATGGAATCTATATTGTTTTTTCATGTTGGATTTGAGAATGGTCACATAAATTATGTATAAAAAAAACACATCACACGATTTGGAAATGAGTGTTTTTCCTCAAGATTAATCTGAACAATTACAGATAAATTCAAAAGCTCAGGATGAATTATGTAAGCAAATACTATTATCTATCGGACAATTGTTATATTTTCATGCAAGCTGAGGCTCACGCATTTCTGAATCAAACCACTTACGATATAACTTTCAAAATAAGAATTTTTTAAACTGTAAAATATTTAAAATAGGGTTTGTCCTTCTTTGGTATGCTTTTATAAAAGCAGAGCATCCTTGTGTTTAAATTCTTAACATTCAAAAAATGTATCCTATTTAGAGTTTACTGGAGCATTGCTCTTTAAGAAAACAATGCATTTTAATATATACTATTTTATAAAATATTGGTATTTAGTTTAGTTGTTAAATACTTTAGTATTTACCTAAGAGTGTTAGTTTTCAGCAAATGAAAATGTTTTTATCAATACAATGCTAAATGTACGCATTTCACTAAAAAGTCCATGTAAGTCTCATAGGATTCACTAATTTTTCCTTTAAAGAAAGCATTTCTGAAATAGAATGTTTATAAAGAGTAACAGGAACAAGGAAGAGACTA
>NW_004444488.1:19223-20476 GCF_000243295.1 Trichechus manatus latirostris | reverse complement strand
TTGGTTGGTTCGTTGTCTTTGAGGAAGTCCAGTAAGAAAATCAGATAAAACCCACTATATCACAGTGTTACAGGAGTATACAAAAAGCATTGGTTTTAAAGGAAACATAGTCAAGAACAAATATAAAGTGCAAGAAGTTTAATAGGAGTCTCTGATCTGTAACTTCACATAAATATATTTTTTATTTTTCCAGGAATAAATGAATGTCCCTCTTTTTTGCTAGATTCTATCTCTACTTATTCATTGATTCATTCAGCAAAAATATATAGAATACTTAGTATACACAGGGGGAAAAAAGCTTGAGACACAGTTTTTACTGCATTCGCCCATAAGTTGAGTTACCGATTGATAAGGCTTATGACATTTTGCATATTCACATACTAAGACAAAAAAAAGTTTACCAGCTTTTGAAGCTGGTGTGATTTTAGTCACATATGAATACCAATACATCCCATGAAAATACATTTCTATTAGCCTGATCTTATATCTATAAGTTAAATAATTATCTCCAGTATAGCTTTCTCAAAATAGAAATTACTTGACCACTCAATCAGTACAGATCTATAGCAAAGTACAGAAGAAAGAACATACAGAGGAGTTAGATGTGTGTGATAGATCAAATTCTCAGTACGAAGCAGAAAGCAATACAAAAATCAGTAAGATGATATTTTAGCTGGAAAACAGTGAACAGAATTTTGCCATTCTTAAACCAAAAGCCTGGCCATTCTAACGGTCTTTGTTAAGGTCCTTTTATTTAAAAAAAAAAAAAATCACGGAATTAAACAGAAGTAACCAGTTTTTTAGAAATGGTGGAATTTTATGTAAGGAACCCATGCCAGGAAATACAACAAAGTCTCTAGGGAAAACCCACTCCCCCATGCTTCTCTCTGCATAACTACCTTATTCTTTTCACTTCTCCATATACCTACTTGAAGACGGCCACTTTTCGGCTTTATCAGCATCATCTAAATTCTAGAAAAGAGCTAAACTAATCGTTTGTCAGCAGGTAGAATTACATGACACACATATAGCTGAGAGTAGGACATTAATGTTGGAAGTGGAAGTTGGAAGTGGTTCAGTTTATAGTGGAAAGATTCTTCATGGACCAGGCAGATACTGAAAAAGGTAAAAGATACTCTTAACAACATTACATTTTATTGGTATTTAAGCCTTGTCTCAGCTAATACAGGTATTAAGAAATGTCTTCTTTTTTGTTCTAATTGGAAACAGGAAACCATAGTGAAAAAAAAAAA
>NW_004444488.1:8969-10604 GCF_000243295.1 Trichechus manatus latirostris | reverse complement strand
TGAATATATGTGATAACCCAAATACTTCAGTGTATGAAATACAATATCTAGCAAGTTAAATATACAAGGGAATTGCAAATGGAGTTATTTGTCTCTTAGCCAGTAACCAAATATAAGCATTAGCAATGGAAGTCAGGAAAACTGTTCTTTTTGCTATGCATATCAGCTGTGATTATATACATATACTGCAAGGAAACTTTTAAAAGTCATTTTAACGAATGTTTTATTATGTTGATATAATTCAAACTATCTTTAGGAGAAAAGTTTTAAAAAAATAAGATAGATTAGCTTTCTTTTCGATGTCAAATGTAGCAGGGAAAAACTGACTGGTTACATTAACTTGAAATGTAATAAAGAAGAATTATACAGCTGAAGAAGACAATGAAATATATAACCCTATTCATGATAAGAGACTCAGTGAAGTTAGGTTGTAGAAGAAATGCCCTGAGTGGCTTTCCCACTCTGGAAAATTGCAGTCTTGGTAATAGAGCATAAACATATTGGCTCTGTGGTTTTCTGGGGTTGCTTCTCAAGAATGATGGTTTTGAGGCTCGTGTATAGGAATATCCTCCAATCAGCTATAAATGGAACCACTGCTTTAATATTACAGCCAAGGAAACAGAAAGAGATGCCTTTCTAATTAATAGCCTTCAAGCAACTATGAAGCACTGATTAGCAAAAGACTCACGTAAGATACCCATTCAACACATAAAAAAACAAACAAACAAAAATACCATTGCTGTCGAGTCGATTCTGACTCATATGACCCTAGGAGGTCATTTATGGAACATAAAGCTCCACAACACTTTAATTATGTGTATTTATCTGAAACAACACAGAAATTAGGAATACATTCCCAGTAGATGTGGAATTTGGGGAGGATTGTCCATTATTGT
The DNA here is from genome assembly GCF_000243295.1 of Trichechus manatus latirostris. NCBI lineage: Eukaryota > Metazoa > Chordata > Mammalia > Sirenia > Trichechidae > Trichechus > Trichechus manatus. The sequence continues at coordinate 9,708 of NW_004444488.1, read as the reverse complement.
TAACTGTGATCAAAGTGAATCAAAAGAAAGCATTTAAAATAATAGGATGTATTACAAAAATAAAATTCTATAGCTTGAGAATCATGGGGGGGAAGGGTACTGGGAGAAAGGATAAGAGACATCTTATTAATTTACATTTTTTTAAGGTCTCAGTGCTTCTTCAGCTCCTGCTGGCAGGTCAAACAAGTGCTTTTTTGCCCACTACAATTTAGAGACCCTTGTCAAACCTTGACAGTGGCAGGGATCCTCTAATTCCTGAGATGTGTCACATAATTATGTGCCTTATCCAGGGTTCACCTTAAGCAATGAAGCCATATGTAATATTTCATACATGTGATATGTAACCCAGATGTCAGTTGGGACTTACCTACCACTGGGAAACTTAAGAAAATGTAATTTAAAGCTTTATTACCTGAGCAAATCTGGTACCCTCCCACAATCTCTACAAATCTCCGAACAGAAGGGCACTGCACATGTAAAAGATAATGACACATGTAGACTTCTAATTTACTTTCCTCTTGATTGTCATGCTGAGGACATTGTTGTTCCTTTCTCTAACAGTCTTCTTGCTCTTGAGAGGGGTGTGGATTACTCATTGTGCCCTAGACAAAAATAAACATACAACACTCCTTCCCCCCCCCCAAAAAAAAAAACAAACAAAAAACATAGTTTCTGTGATGTAAAGCTAATTTCTGGTTGCTTAGGAGAGAAAATAATGCTTAGTTTCTGCACACTCTTG
>NW_004444488.1:6393-7738 GCF_000243295.1 Trichechus manatus latirostris | reverse complement strand
AGAAAAACATACCTTGCTCATGGATAGGAAGACTCAACATTGTGAAAATATCAATTCTACCCAAAACGATCTACAGACACAATGCAATCCAGATCCAAATTCCAACAGCATTTTTTAATGAGATGGAGAAACAAATCACCAACTTCATATGAAAAGAGAAGAGGCCTCAGATAAGTAAAGCATTACTGAAGAAGAACAAAGTAGGAGGCCTTACACTACTTAATTTTAGAACCTATTATACTGCCATGGTAGTCAAAACAGCCTGGTACTGGTACAACAACAGATACAGACCAATGGAACAGAATTGAGAATCCAGACATAAATTCATCCAACTACGAGCAGCTGATATTTGACAAAGGCCCAAAGTCCATTAAATGGGGAAAAGACCATCTCTTTAACAAATAGTGCTGACATAACTGGATATCCATCTGCAAAAAACTGAAACAAGACCCGTACCTCACACCATGCACAAAAACCAACTCAAAATGGATCAAAGACCTAAATACAAAATCTAAAACAATAAAGATCATGGAAGAAAAAATAGAGACAATGCTAGCAGCCCTAATACATGGCATAAACAGAATACAAACCATAAGTAACAATGTACAAACACCGGTAGAGAGACTAGATAACTGGGAGCTCCTAAAAATCAAACACTTATGCTCATCCAAATACTTCATCAAAAGAGTGAAAAGACAACCTAGAGACTGGGAAAAAATTTTTGGCTCTGAAAAATCAGAACAGGGTCTAATCTCTAAAATCTACAAGATACTGCAAAACCTCAACAACAAAAAGACAAATAACCCAGTTAAAAAATGGGCAAAGGGTATGAACAAGCACTTCACCAAAGAAGACATTCAGGTGGCTAACAGATACATGAGGAAATGCTCATGAACATTAGCCATTAGAGAAATGCAAATCAAAACTACAACGAGATACCATCTCACCCCAACAAGGCTAGCACTAATTCAAAAAACACAAAATAATAAATGTTGGACAGGTTGTGGAGAGTGGAACACTTATACACTGTTGGTGGGAATGTAAAATGGTACAACCACTTTGGAAATCAATTTGGAATTTCCTAAAAAAGCTAGAAAAAGAAGTACCATGCAATCCAGCAATCTCACTCCTTGGAATATATCCTAGAGAAATAAGAGCTGTCACAAGAATAGATATATGCACACCCATGTTCATTGCAGCACTGTTCACAATAGTAAAAAGATGGAAACAACCTAGGTGCCCATTAATGGACAAATGGATAAACAAATTATGGTATATTCACACAATGGAATACTACACAATGATAAAGAATAACGATGAATCCGTGAAACATCTTATAACATGG
>NW_004444488.1:2832-4002 GCF_000243295.1 Trichechus manatus latirostris | reverse complement strand
ATAAGTAATATCACCAGGGATTGAAAGGGACATCATATAATGATAAGAGGGTCAATTCATGTAGGTTCCAAACAACAAAGCTTTAAAATAAATGAAGCAGAAACTGATAGAACATACAAAAGAGTTATAATTGGAGACTTCAACATATCTTCCTCTAAGTAACTGACAGAAGATTAGAAAATCAGTAAGGGTATAGAAGATCTGAACAACATATCAATCAACTTGATCTAATAAGCATTCATAGAACATGTTCCAACAACAGCAGATCACACTTCCTTTAACATGAAACTTTCACCAAGCTAGACTATATTCTAAACCACAAAACAAACTTTAAAAATGTTTAAAGAAATCATACAAAGTACATTTTCCAATCAAAAAGCAGAAATAAAATAAGATTTCTGGCAGAATTCCATATGTATAAATCAAAATGCATATTTAAATAAAGAAACACTACATATTTTTTCAAGTTCATACACCAAAAACATTGGTGCAGAATACTTATAGAGGTAAACAGGGAAGTGACAACAGATAAGAAGGTAAAAAATGACACAGTAAATAAATTTTTAAATGGCATGCTAGGAATCAAGGAATATTATTACATCAATTTATGAACCTGAGGTACCAAAAAAGAAGGACAAAGCACATGATGACATGGTTATATGACAGGCCAACCTGCTAAAAAAATGCAAATGGTTAATAGTCTCTTTAGTAATCAAGGAATGGAAGGAAAACAGTGATGGGCTACTGGTTTTCATCTACTAAACTACAAACTATTAAAATTTTCAGAATATAAATTATTGATAAAGATGTAGAAAATAGAAATTCTGAAAACAGAGCTGGTGGGCGTATAAACTAGTTTAATATACTTACTGGGCAATTTGAAAACATCTATCAAAACCGTGAACGAACATGCTTGATGACCCAACAATTTCATTTCTATAAATATATCCTAAAATTATATGTGCTAGAATATTTTTTTTTTCCAGTTCTTTCAGCTTGAGAAATTCTGAGCATGTTCTTCCCTTTTGGTTTTCTAACTCCAGGTCTCTGCACATTTCATTATACTTCTTTACATTGTCTTCTCGAGCCAACCTTTGAAATCTTCTATTCAGCTTTTACTTCGTTTCTTCCATTTGCTTTAGCTCCTCTACATTCAAGAGCAAGTTTCAG
>NW_004444488.1:0-977 GCF_000243295.1 Trichechus manatus latirostris | reverse complement strand
AGTGTTTTGTTCTGTTGTGCATGGGGTCGCTATGAGTCAGAACTGACCCAATGGCACCCAACAACAGTATAACTTTAAAGATGAAACTTCATGGCTCTTCACTGCAAAATTGTATATTGTAGGACAAATAACTAGAAATAAGTAAATGGATAAATGAGTTACCATATACCTATAAAGGAAGTACTGTGCAATTCTCAAAAACTATATATAGATATCTGTTTAGTGACCTGGAAATAAATTTACAGCTAAATAATAAATTCCACTTTATGGAGATATAGATATATACCATATTTTTACTCAAATAACTCACCTTCTGTGTTTGCCAACCGCCCCCTCTCACCAAGAGATATTTTTGTAGATGTGCTATGCTAATTGTTTTTTTTTACAGCTACATGTAAAAAACATTGGCATAGTGGCTCTTATGAAAATACCTATTGGGGGAGGGAGTGGTTGGCTAGCACACACAGAAGGTGTGCGTTATTTGCATAAAAATATAATAGATATATATTTTATATAGATATGTATATAAAATTTGAGAGAAAAAAGTAGACATATATACATTAAAATGTTGATAATAAATGAAGATACATGCAAAGCATTTTAAAAAGTTAAAAGACTATTATCATCCAAATACTTAACAATGGCTTCCTCTGGAACATGAAACTGGAAACTGAGGAAGAGAAGATCAAAAACACTTTTACGTAATAAAAAGTAGAGGATTATGGATGACTTTTACATTCCCTTCTGAATATTCAAATTTTTTCAAATTAATTTACTTATATAATAGAGTCATAAGAATATGATATGACAAATCATTACTAATTTGGTTTCACTGGGTTTATTGGATACAAAAATGTATTTCTGTATTTCTGACTCTCCATCTAAAAGCCTATTTACTGTGAAGCTAATAAAACTTAACCTTACGACTTATCACTTACATGGTCCCTATCCATACTTCATTCTTTTTTATTCTAAAT
>NW_004444487.1:63208-64672 GCF_000243295.1 Trichechus manatus latirostris | reverse complement strand
GGTTGGGAGAAGAAAAGAGAAGCATCAGAGAGAAGCTGGAAGCATACTCCAAAGGCTTTTCTTTAGTAAGGAGTAGAGCAAAATGTCTATAGACAAGAAGAGTGGGTAATTTGCATTCCTGTCCAACATGTAATTATTGCATTTGTTCCTATATACTATCTTTGACAATGATAGACAATGATATTTGCTAATAATGTTAAGTGCAAGTTGGAAATGAAATAGTTCATAGAGAAAAATGATTAATATTAGATGGAAAACATTTTTGAAAGAAAGGTGCTTACAAACAGGTGGAGGAAGGGTCAATCTCTCTATAACTGCATCAGGCAATGCCCTTTTGAAGACAATTGTCTTTACCTTGGAATTTTGTGATAATTGTCCCATTATTTCTTTAAGGATGCAGAAAAATTGGTCATGTTAGAGAGCTTCTGAATGTTGGCAATACAATCAATCTCCTTTATCCCCTATTTAGAGAAGGAATGAAGCAAAGAAAAGAAGGAATAAACAAATAAACAGCTCTTCGAATACTTTTGGGGCAAACTCTCTGTTACAAAATAAATCAAGGGTCACAAACTTTTTCTATAAAGGGCCAGATAGTAAATATTTTAGGCTTTGTGTGTCATATGGTTTATGTCTCAACTATTTAATATATCTGTTATAGAATGAAACCAGCCATAGACAATATGTAAATGCATGAGCATGTCTATGTCTCAATAAAACTTTATTTATGGACACCGATATTTGAAATTCATATAATTTTTATGTGTCATGAAAATATTATTCTTCTTTTAGTTTTTTCAACCATTCTTAACTCCGAGGTCATACAAGTCCCAGCAGTGGTTCAGATTTGGCTTGTGGACTGTAGTTTGAAGATCTCTAAAATAAATGATGAGAAACATTAAGTTCACCCAAACTCAATAATTTCAATCTTTACCCCAAATAAATGTAGAAAAAAATTATTGATGATTAACATTTTTATCCTCTATAATCTTTTATAGCCTAATTTCAGAATTTAATTCCTCCTCTATCACCATCAAAGAAAGTTTGCAAGAGCTAATATCTGTACAATGTTTTGATTTGTGTTGTATTGTTCTTTTTTTAATCTGCAAACAGAAAGAAGGTGTTGATTATGCATTGTGATTATTGACACACCAATATTCCATTTTACATTTGTAGGCCTTCTGCTAATGGGTTTAGAATCCCAGAAACATAAAAGGTTAGAGAAAGAAGTCTGCTCAATTGTAGAATTTTCTAATTTAGGGGCACAGGACAGGGTCTTAGAAGCTCTATGAGGGGTACCCAATTACAACAGGAAAATGTTAAGCAAAGGCAAACTGGTGACATTTACCTTCCTGCTTATTTCATGAAAGGGCAAAGAAGTACACTTTTATTGGACAGCTTCACTATTTTCTGTGGGAAATAAAATTTGAAAGTTTCTGGGAGAAGTAGAGCACTAGCTCAAGCTAA
>NW_004444487.1:61172-62635 GCF_000243295.1 Trichechus manatus latirostris | reverse complement strand
TTTTTCCAATTTTTATCTGTTTTGGATTATTTTCACTATTCAGAAAGCACAGAAAATTTAAAAATAAGAAGTAAACATTATGTTTTCCTCTTTTCCTTCCATTCTCCTTCCCATCTGTCTTAGTTTCTTGGTGCTGCTATAAAAGCAATATCACAATTGGGCAGCTTTAACAAACAAATTTATTTTCTCACAGCTTAGGAGACTAGAAGTCTGAATTCAGGGAGCCAGCTCTAGGGGAAGCCTTTCTCTCTCTGCAGAGTCTTTGTCTCTTCTCAGCTTCTGTTCTTCGGTTCCTTCGTGTTCTTCACGAGGCAAGTATCTTCCCCTCCCTTTGTGCTTCGTTCTCTGTGCTTAATCTGCTCTTTTTATACTCCAAGGTGATTGGTTTAAGACATGCCTTACGCTAATATGTAGTAATTAACATAACAAACAAAGTTCTATTCCCAAATGGGATTACTTTCACAGGTATAGGAATTTAGGATTTACAATACATATTTTTATGGGGCTCTATTCAGTCCATAATACCATGGAATAAAACCGGCTAAAAGCTTGTTGTGTATACTTACATACATTTAAAATATGGATATGTGTATAAATATGTGAGAGTAGTCACATAGAGTTTTTTTTTTTTTCAGTTATGACATTATGCTGTATGTTTTCCCCTGCAACTCACTCTCTCATTTATGATGATATCAAGGATGGTTTTAAAATTGAGTGCAAATTTAATTTTTTCTTTCTTTTCTTTTTTTCCCCTGCATAGCTGTTCACGGCATGGATAAGACATTGTATATGTAACTTGCCTCTACTTGGTGAGCTCTGAGAAGATTTCAATTTTTTCTTTTTTCTTAAACATATTACAGGGAAATTGGACTGGATCATCTATACAGTTCTTTTCAGTTCTAAATTTCTATGATTCTCTGACTGCCTTTCTAGTGCATTTTCCAGATATTCTACTAAATGTAAAAGAGGCCCTGGACTGTAAGTCAATACAAAAAAAAAAAAAGATAAAGAGAGAAGGAAATAGGAAGGAAATGCCTATAAAATGCAATATCAGATACAATAATGAAATAATTATAAAGTGTTTTATAATCAATTTATTTTTTTATGTTCTTGTTATTACAGAATCTAAATAATCAATAAAAAGTAGTAAATTAACCAACTAATCTTGATTAGACAGTGTCTTAGTTATCTAGTGCCACTATGACAGAAATACGACAAACTGGTGGCTTTAACAAACAGAAATTTATGTTCTCACAGTTTAAGAGGCTAGAAGTGCAAATTCAAGGCACTGGCTCTAGGGGAAGCCTTTCTCTCTCTGTTGGTTCTGAGGGAAGGCTCCTTTCCTTGGAGATTTTGGTGATCTTCAAGTGGCATGACATCTATCCTCCCCCATCCCTGCTTGCTTGCTTACTTAATCTTCTCCTTTTATATCGCAAAAGAGACTGACTCAAGACACGCCCTAC
>NW_004444487.1:57221-59114 GCF_000243295.1 Trichechus manatus latirostris | reverse complement strand
TGGAACAGGGACAATGAATGATGTTCATTGCTCACAAGGGGTCTTCCCCTTTTATTACCCCTTTTCCGTTTATTACCTTTTTTCCTACTGTCTTTCTGTACATGTTATTCGGCATGTATTCATTGTAGCTTGTTAGTATATTAACCCCGGGAGAGAAGGATTTCAGGGTTCTTTTCCCATGATGTGAAGTGGGGCATGCATGGATGCAATTGTAACATCACTACCTAGGACAGAAGCCTAACTTCAGGGAACCTTGGCTGCTAATGATGTCTGCTGTTATACTCTTTCCTGTCCTGTTTATTCTGTGAGTAATAAGCACCCGCTGATCATGCTGTTAGAACAGTGCCTGGTCTGTGATCTGCTCCAAATGGTCCTTCACTTAAGAACTTGTGAATACAGTACGTTAAAAACATAATAATCAAGACAGTGTGGTATTGGTGGAGGGATAGACATACAGATTAATGGAACAGAGCAAAGAACTCGGAAATACACCCAAATAAGTATGCACAACTGATTTTTGACAAAATGTAAAAGAAATTCAGTGGAAAGATGGCCTTTTCAACAGAAGGTGCTAGAGCATTTGGACATCCAAAAAGTGAACCTTGACCTAAACCTCGCGTTATATAAAAATTAACCCAAACTAACTCATAGACTTAAATGTAACAGATAAAACTATACAACGTTTAGAAAAAAAATAAGAGGAAGTCTTTAGAGTTGACACAAAAACATAATAGAAAAAGGAAAACAAACCTGATAAACTAGACCTCATCAAATTACAAACTTTCCTCTGGGAAAGTTGGTGTCAAGAGAATGAAAAAATGAGCTATACAGTAGAAGAAAATATTTGCAAGCCAAGTATCTGGTGAAAGACTAGTATCAAGTATATATATATATATATATATACACACACACACACACATAAACTCTTAAAACTCAACAGTTACAAAAAAAAGGACACAGAAATCCAGCTAGTAAATGGGCAAAAGACAACATATTTCACAGAGATGAAATACAGATGGCAAATAAGCACATGAAAAGATGTTCAACATCATTAGCCATTAAACCAAAACCAAACCCGTTGCCGTCAAGTCGATTCCGACTCACAGTGACCCTATAGGACAGAGTGGAACTGCCCCACAGGGTTTCCAAGCCTGTAATCTTCAGGGAAGTAGACTGCCACATCTTTCTCCAGAGGAGTGGCTGGTGGGTTTGAACCGCTGACTTTTCAATTAGCAGCCGAAGCCACCAGGGCTCCTTTTATAAGCCCTTAGGGAAATGAAAATTAAAATTCCAATGAGATGTCACTATATACTATCTTAATGACTAAAATTTTTTTAAGAAGTGACAATATTAAATGATGGAGAGGATGTGAAAAAACTGCATCACTTATACATTACTAATGTACTCTTAGACATTTATTCTAGAGAAATAAAAGCTATGTTCATATAACAACATGTACATGAATGTTTATAGTAGCTATATTTGTAATATACCAAAACTGGAAACAACCCAAATGTCTTTCAATGGGTAAATTATTATATAAACTGTTGTACATCCATACTATGGAATGCCACTCAGCAAGAAAAATGAATGAACCATTGATAGGTGGCAATAAATACGATGGATCTCCAGAGAAATATCCTGAGTTAAAAAAAAAAGTGAATCCCAAAAGTTTACAGATTGTATGCTCCCCTTTATAGAACATTCTGAAATGACAAAATTGTACAGATGAAGATACAGTGCGTGCCACAGGTTAGGGATGGGGATGGGTGGAGGGAGGTAGATGTGGTTATAAAGGGACAGCACAAGAGATTCTTGAGGTGATGTAACTGTCCTTTATCTTGACTCTGGTGGTGATCACACAAACAAGCACACTTAAAACTGGTGAAATCT
>NW_004444487.1:51085-56900 GCF_000243295.1 Trichechus manatus latirostris | reverse complement strand
ATTTGTTCTCCTTATAAAGTTAGAGCTTTCCAGTCCTTGAAAGCTCCAATCTGCAATTAGACTTGATACAATAATTAAGTCTAGAGGAATTACTATGCAGAGCACTATGCTCAAGTCCCGCAGTTATAGAAAAGTTGAGCTGTTGACACAGTTATAAAGCAGACCCAGAAGGCTGATGTTCAACATAGCTTGATTCTTGGATTCAATTTCTGAGCACATTGAAGCCATTTTATGCCACTTGACTCAAATCATTCATCTCAGTGAAAATTTATTTGTTGCATGTCAGCTCCTTTGTGTTAGTCTGTAGACTCCACAGAGGGAAACAAGGTTGTCTAACAAATGTTTAAAAAGACACTTCTAGCTCAGGTGCCATGCCTAAGCAACAGACAATGCCTTCTACTGTAGAAGATCTTGGTCGTAGATAGGTTTACTGTCAGTAAAAATGACCAAACCAAATAAATAACACATTTAACACACTAAATAAATTGTAGTGTAATTCCTGATATGAAGAAAATCTTGTTTTTTGTAAAATTTTTAACATTCTTTTTCCATCCCCACTGGTATGATCTTCTTTTTCCATTCCCACTAAAAAATGCTATTATTGTAATTTTTAAAAGACATTATGAGGATTCGTTGCTTTGTGTAACTCTCTGTACGTGCTGTAGGCCATCCATTTTGAAGGTACCACCTTGTTCTCCCCGGATAAAGAGGCTTTGTGCTAATAAGCTTATTAGCAGAATCAAGCAGAACAACGTCTGACTCATACGACACTATAAGACAGAGTAGAACTGCCTATTGGGTTTCCAAGGCTGTACTCTTTACTGTAGCAGATCGACACACCTTTCTCCCACTGAGTGGCTGGTGGGTTCAATCTGCTGACCTTTCAGTTAGCAGCCAAGCACTTAACCCCTGTGCCACCAAAGCTCCTTAGAACAACATCTAGGCAGTATTAATTACAGGTAAATCTAAAGAAATAAAATGCTTGTTTTCAAACTTAAATAAGTTTCAATTATCAAACAAAGACAACAGCAGATCACAATAGCAGATTAATGTATTTAGGAGGTTGTTAGTACTATTTTTAAAGAATCAATTATTCTCACTCTTTGGTGTAATGGATTTATTTTTGTGTGGCGTTTCTAGCCATGGACTTTTAACCTCCACCGGGGTAATTGGGCAGGACTGTGTGATAGGGTAATTGTGGCCCACTAAGGGGATTGGTCAGTTTTACCATCCCGCGGGGCTTGAAATGAGCCACCCAGGAGGTGGGAAAGAGAATAGCCCACCACCACTAAGGAAGGAGAGACCAGCAGCAGAGACCTGCGGGAGAGACCTGCAGGAGATGGCGCAGTGGGCTTCCCAGCCATGGAGCAAGAAAGCTAAGTGTCTTTGGGCAGAAGCTGAAGGCCAGGGAGAAGCCTATGCCTGACCCACGAATTTGGGACTTGCCAGTCTCCACAACTGCGTGAACCATCCCTTTATATGGTTCATGAGTTCTGTAAGATGTTGCAGTGAATTAGGGAACTCCAAGACAGGAAGGACAGTGCTGAGGGGAGAGGGAGTAGTTGATGTTAGAGATGATGGAGTGGTACAGCAGCTTGGAAAAGTTGGACATTTGGGACATCTTTAACCTCTGTCTCATAGGAATTAGCTTTGTGCTGATCCCTATAAAAGAAATCATTCATTTACATGCTCTTTTAGGGACAAAAGAGAAAGAGAGAAACTCTTTCTTTTAAAAGACATAACAAGTGAATATACATTTAGTCTTGTCATAAGAGCATGTGTAATTACTTTCAGTCAAAATATCAACATTACTTTCAATCAAAATAATTACTAGACATAAATGTAACCTGTAGAGAAACAAGTTATTTTTATCACACTATCACTTAACAGCAGGAGAATTAACATGTGTAATTTTAAAAACATTTTATTGCTTCAAAGTTTTAATTATTATGATAAGTACATGTGTCTCCATAAGCAAATAAAAAATTTAGTAAATCCTTTGATGAAGTAGACAACTGAAAATATAGGTACATGACAGCTTATGAGGGGGCGAGAAATAAGAGAAAGAGAATTAACTTTTACAGTTCTGGGACAAAAATGAAGTTAAGATTTAAAACAATGTAGCTTAGACATTATCTTTTAGAACCATTAGTGGTTCTTTTGTCGTTCTCTGCACGTTCAGGTTCCTTCCCTCTAATACACAATTATTAGCTAGAACTCTATCTTTGAATCTTGGCTGCCTTAAAAACATTAGCGGGGGCCATTTATCATCATATTTCTTATTAAAGCTTGGAAGAAACACCTCACAGCAGTGTATCTTGGAATTTGGAACTGTGAAGAAAATCACTCTCTGCGTTTTCTCGCTGATTGTGGCTAATGTTAAATAATAATTACTATTACAGGATTTGCCTGTACTTTAACTGCCAATTTCCACAAATCTAGTGACTTAAAATTCCATTCTGATCCTCTAGAGTTTTTCATAGTTGGCCTCCTCCCCATCCCTTTATTTGAATGTCTTAGAATTGTATACGATAACTTTTTAAGGTTTCCTACTCAGGTGTCCTGGCAAAAGAAGTTGCCTAATGAAGATGCACGGAACAGCCATTGCACATTCTGTCAGTATGTAAAAACATAAAGTTTGATTTGCCCAGGTTGACAACACAGTCAAAAATCTGTTATGTTCCTTCAGTTGTTACTTATTCCTCTTTACAGTTTTTGTTCTACTTATTTAGGATTCCTTAGAAATAGTTGCCTCTTCCATATTTTTTTCATTTAGTAATATATCTTAGAGATAGCTCCTTAATGAAACATAGAGACCATCTCCATTCATTTTACACGGCATACGGGTGCATCATAATTTAACCAGTCGCATTGTTGTTAGGTGTCATCGAGTCAGTTTCAACTCATAGCAACCCCATGTGACAGAGAAGAACTGCCCCGTACAGTTTTCTAGGCAGTAATCTTTATGGGAGCAGATCACCAGGTTTTTCTCCTGCAGAGCCACTGGGTGGGTTTGAACCGCCAACCTTCCAGTTAGCAACTGAATGCTTAACTATTGCACCACCAGGGCTCTTTAACCATCCCTCTACTAATGGACTTGTGACTCTTTGCCTTATCTTTTGCTATTGCATACCATGCTTCATTAAATAACCTTATGTAAATGGTATTTATTTGCAATCGGAGGATAAATTCCTGATGTGAATGCTATACTGCATATTTAATCAGTATTATAAAATTGTCATCTAGGGAAAGGTTCTTTTGGAAAATTCTTTGTTGTGGAAGTCTGTCTTGTACATTGTAGAATGTTAAACAGTATCGCTGGTCTCTACCTATTAGATGGCAGTAGCAGTCCCTCCCCGCATCGAGTTCAACAACCAGATATTTCCAAATGTTCCCACTGAGGGCAAAATGGCTCCAGTTCAGAACCACTGCTCTAGGCAACTGTGCAAATCTACAGTAGCACCAGGTAGGTGAGACCACCATTTTCCTTACCAACAGGGTGAGATAGGAAACTTTTGAATTTTTGCCAATTTGATGGGTGAGGGAACAGAATCTCAGCATAGTTTCAATTTGCATTTCTTGAGAGGATGAGCATCTTGTCTTTTTTTTTTTAACTTCTGTGTAAATTGCTTGCTTATATCCTTTACACTTTCTATTTTGTTAGTCTATTTGCACTTTCTTCCTAGAGGAAGCAAGAAGATTATCTTTTGTTATAAATTTCTAGGAGCTACTTCTATATTAGAGAAATTACTTCTTTGCGATATGAGCGGAGTGTATTTTTTTAGAATTTGTCATTGTTTTCTGAGTTTCCATATACTTCCTTGATAATGTAGCTTTTTGAAAACAAATTATTATTTTATATAGTCAAATATATCAGTCTTCACTTTTATGACTTATGGATTGCAAATCATAATTAGAAAACCTTCTCCATTCCATGATTTTCCAGGACTTCACACATATTTTTGCTTAGTATACTCATGGCTTTGTTTTATATATAAATCATCCATCCTCTTGAGATATTTCCAGTACTCAGTGTATCAGTCTTGTTTCTTCAGATTTCTTTATGGTAGCTTTTCAATTACAACATTCTTTAGTAGATTTTCTCATTTCAACTAGCTAAAACATATGATTAATCAAAAGACCGTTGACTTAGTGGACACAAGCAGATATAGTCTAATAATACCTTCTCATTCTTTGTATGAACTTTTAGATTCTATTTCATTCTCTGCTTGAAAACGTCTAAGGGTCTGCTTAGTAGAATCAGAATTCTAATTTTAAATACAAAATCTTCTAATGTTTTCCCTCTTAAATAGTAAAATTGTATTTTTCCATAGTATTTGTTGTTGTTGTTTTTGTTAATAGGTCAGTATTCAAGAATCTCAAATGGAAGATGTTTCCTTCGAGACAATTTTTTTTACTACAGTATTTAAAACATATGAAATGTTATGTTAGAACTCTCTTCGGGAGCTTCTTGGCTTTTAATGTGAGAAGTATAAAGTGTATCATGTGAAGATGTGGCTGTGCCTTTAAAAGAAATTCTTTTATAATCACAATTGGTGCAGAGAGACAAAAGCTTCCTCCTGAGCCAGGTTTATTTTTAGGTAAAACCACAGAATCTAATCAGGTTTCCTGTTATAATGTAAAGTGGAAATATAAAGATGCCTGATTATTTGTGTTAGGACCAACCGTTTCATTCTATCATCTGTCTTTTTCTATCACCTCCAGTGTGATATTCTGGAATGGGGCTCCTGACACATAATAGAAAGCTTCAGAGGAAACATTAATATGTTCCTTAGTTCAAGTAGTCCATGTTATTGCAGAAGCAAATGAAAAGTCTTCTGACCTTTTCATTTACTTCTACGACAACATGCTCTGAGATGAAAGATCTTTGCCAGCTGTTTTAGTTTTAAATTACGGTGCCACGATTGGTTTCATTTCTGGGTTACCCATAGCAACCATTACTTGAAAGTGCAAGATGAGCAATGGCTACATGCAAAATTCTCAAGAATTTAAGTTCAAATGCTCTAATTTGTTATCAAGACGATTTTGCTAGTTGGATAAAGTGGGATAAAGAAAATTTACATCATTTTTTAATTAATTTCCATTTTCTTTTCTACTTTGTTTAATCCATACGCTTTAAACTATTAATTCTTTATGTCATAACTCTCCCAACAGTAAAACACCACCAAGATATATAAACTCAGGATTTTGATGTGTGTTTCACTGCCCCCTGGCCACTTCTGCATGCATTTTCAGGCTTCATGAAGGCGAGCAAGAAAGTTCGAGAAGAAAGTAAATATCAAGCATTTGAACATGCTACTACTTTCTGCTCTTTAAAACCTCACATTAGATGTGAAGGTTTTAATTCTTGCTGGTATTGCTATATTTTTCTTACCTTTTTTTTTTTTTTTTTGCATATTTTTTATTTACTTACTTATTGTTTTTATCTACTTGAGTTTTCCTTCCCAGTTCTTCTCAGGAAACTAGACTAATGAATACAGAATCTTAGGTAGTGACCCCTGGACATTCCTCAGATCTGTCTGCATATTAGGGTCCACACTGACACTTGGTAGTGTCTTGGAGGAGGGCACTTCACTTCAATAGGTAAATTCTCAATCTCTGAGGTTCCCAACACTCAATGATACTATAAAATACATCTTTATCATGATTTAAGCTACGGGTCAGCAAATTTATTATTTAAAGGGTTAGAGAGTAAATAGATTAGGCTTTGGGAGCCATATGGTTTTCTGGCAACTACTCAACTCTGCTGAAGTATCCTTGGGTGGTGCAAATGGCTAAGTGCTCAACTACTTGC
>NW_004444487.1:39496-41318 GCF_000243295.1 Trichechus manatus latirostris | reverse complement strand
TATATATATATATATATGTATACAGAACATTTTTATATTGATATATATGTCTGCAAATGTTCTCTTTTTCCCTAATTGTTTATTTTTTATAGCATCATGTTTTCTTTTCTTTTTTTTTTAGATGTATCAAATCATCAAATATCTCAGAGACTCCCAAGGATGTGTGTATTTGAGTGTATATACCGATGTGCATATGTGAGTGTGTGTGTATATGCGTGTGTTTAAAACTCTTCCTTTTCTTCAATTATCTCAATTTTGTCTGGGGTCATGTTTCCTGCACGGTAGTATAATTTTTCTCTGTCATATATTTCTCAAATGTCTGGTGATTTGGGCTATCTAGTCATAATTAAAAATGAAAGAATAGGAACGTTGATAGAGACCACTGGGTAAGTAGATGGATGGCTTTGCATTAGGATGAGTAGGTGGAAGGCCACATGTTATGCTGGGAGTACTCTAAGTACCAGAATCATCAGCTGTTGTGAAGTCGATTTCGACTCATGGTGACCCCATGCAATACCAGAATTAGAGGGCTTTAATCTGAGGTACCGCAGCAGAAAGATGTGGCAGTCTGCTTCCGAAAAGATTTACAGCCTTGGAAACCCTATGGGGTAGTTCTATCCTGTCTTATAGGGTCACTACGAATCAGAATGACTCAACGGCAATGGGTTTGGTTTTGGTTAATCTTAGGAACCAGCAGTAACACTAACTGCTCTAATTCTTCCCTCTTGTGTTTTTCGTTTGTCTGTCTGTTTTTCCTCGTGTTTTTTTGCATGTAAACATATACAGTTTTCATAGTTAGAATTTAAATTAACACCCTTTTTTTCAGACTCACTCTTCTCTTCTCTACCCATCATACTTGCTGTCTCCAAGTATGAATACCTTAGAACTAATATACAATAACATGTTATTTCTCTATGCATATACTACCTCCTTACTCATTGACAATGACAATAATACCTTCCGGGGAAAAAAAAAGAAAGACATTAGAATTGAAAATCATTGACTAAACTGAATTAAGTTTGTATCAGAGAACCAGTGCATTAAAATTAGCCTATCAATAAACACTGCCATCTCTAGTAAATTAACTTTACAGCTGAGTGATTAAGTTAGCAAGACATATACTGCTAATATTTTTTAGAGATACAAATTATTTAACTTCCAGAAATCCAGGCTACTTTCTACTAATTCTATCTAGGCTATCAACTGTCACTATTTCTTCTTTTCCCACATTGGAGTCACATAACCCCTCTCTAGACTTCTTAAACCTGTATTTGTTATTTTCTCATCAGGTTACAGGGACTATGGAGCACCTTTTCTTTTAGCAGAAGAAACATTAGCTAACTGCATTATTTCAAACCGTTCTCAGATTTCCTGAAAATCTATTGGTAAGTTTTCCTTCCAAACTCCAAGTGGATTAGAAGTGTTGTAAAATGCCTTTGACTTGATAGAGTGTGACGGCACATGTCAAAGTCAATTGCCGTCAAATCTAATTTATTACTTTATTGAAAAGTTGGACATGTTGAAGTTCAGCTTAATTGAGATTGCTCGTTACAAGTTATCGTTCCAGAATGAGAATATAAAGGGAATGCCACTTTAAGTATAGAGGAAAAAGTTTTGGCAATAATGTAAAAATAGCATGTGATGAGCAGATAAGAATCCTATGTAAGGCACACTATTATCAGCAATCACAAGTGCTCCTACTGTAGCAGTTCTGTAGCACGAGCTCTGCAAAGGAAGCTAACGCAATCATAAGCATTTTTATAGCAAGGCTGTTCATGCTTTTATAGCATTCATGCATCAGCACTTTAATTATAAACTCTCT
>NW_004444487.1:38056-38943 GCF_000243295.1 Trichechus manatus latirostris | reverse complement strand
GAAAAGCATTTGTACGGTTCAACAAATAATTTATTGGTCAACAATGGACATAAATATAAACTTTATTATGATTACTGTCTTATTTTATTCTGTCATTTCAGATTCTGAGATATATTTTCTTTCGTATAGATAGTCCTCAACTTACAGTGGGGTTCCATTTCCAAGACTCCGATGTAAGTTGGTTCTGAGGTAAGTCAAATACCTCTATTTTTTTTTTTTTAGTTTTCATTATTATTGCCTAAGATTATTAGTATCTTTAAAAATCTGATCTTTATTTGTCTTTGGGGGTTGGAAACATTACATATAAACTTACAAATATATGTTTAATACATACATATAATCATACATAAAAAAATACATAAATCATAAAAATTTACTCCAACAATGAAGAAGAGTTGGACAATATTGACATTTTGTCATCTGTGGTAATAACTCCACTTGTGAAAGATTCTGGATCATCTGGATTATCCCTGGAATGGGGATAGATAGCATTTCTAGTCAAAAAATTAGAATTATCTGTTGATCCTTTTCTTTTTTCTTCATATATTTCACAGTCACATCTAACTGCTTCCTGAATCTGCCTCTCAAAGTTAGCAAAGGTTACGGGTTCAGGTGCATGTTTTCAAGCAACTGAAGTCGCTGATTTAATTTAGAAAAAACTTCAGCTAATCCTTTCATTGTAAATTTTTTTGACAATTTCTCTCCTTCATCTTCTTCGTTATTTCTTTCTTCTTCAGCATTTCTCTCCTTTTCAACATCCATTAAGTTCCAATCAATCAGTTCCCCTTCTTCATGACCTATGAGCTGTTCCACATCGGCAATATCAAGTTTTAAATTCAACACTCTTGCCATGTGGATGATTTTTCCACCAATTGTTTTTATCATAT
>NW_004444487.1:35855-36802 GCF_000243295.1 Trichechus manatus latirostris | reverse complement strand
ACTCATAGCGACCCTACAGGACAGAGTAGAACTGCCCCATAGGGTTTCCGAGGAGCTGCTAGTGGATTTGAACTGCCAAACTTTTGGTTAACAGCCAAGCTCTTAACTACTACTCCAGCAGGACAATAATGCTGGAGGTTGGGCTGCAGGTAGGGAAGACTCTTCTAGTTGTTACCAATGCTATTATAATTAAAAATTCTATCATGATTAATATTAATAAGTTTAATTCTCTGCTAAACATAATACTTCTTTAAGTTAAACAAATGCAGTCAGTAATAAAAATGTTAAGATAGTTTAAATCTAAACTAAGGAATAGAATTTATGAATATGTTATGTTGTCAATTACATGGATCCAGGATGAATTAAAGCTAGTATAAAAAAAAAAAAAAACAATCTTTCAAAATATCTGGGAGATGTAGACCTTGTTTATACAGTGAAAAACCTGATCAAATTCTAGAACCTCATATTAGATCTTCCACAGTTTCTTTCCCTCACACCACTTGGTTTTTATGCCTGTCATCATGTCATGAATTAAGAACGTGCTTGCTTCAGTTCCAGAACCAATGGCTGTTGTCAGATTGTGTCACAACACTAATATTAGTTAACAGCAAAGTGCTCTTTATAGCAACTTTTGTATAACATTACATACAAAGATGTATCTGCAGTTTGCCTGACAGGGCATCTTAAAGATGAATGGTTGCTTAGACGGGTTAAAGAAAGCGAAAGAAGTTTATGCAAAAGAGCCATTCAAAGACTGTAAAGTTAGTGTATTTCAAATACCACAGCTTACTGAATCATTATAATGATGGATCAGCTTTACTATCTTCAAATAACACACAGATCTTCTTGTCTGGAATAGTCAACTTGCTATATTATAATTGGCAGTATCGAAGAACACTGATCATTTTAGGTTTCCATAAAGAAATGCACCACACATTTTGACAGAA
>NW_004444487.1:34327-35350 GCF_000243295.1 Trichechus manatus latirostris | reverse complement strand
AAAGATGACTAGGGAAGAACTGCCTCCTCAGTGTAGACTTGACCTCAATGATGTGGATGGACTCAAGCTTTCAGAACCTTCATTTGCTGATGTGGCATGACTCAAAATGAGAAGAAATAGCTGCAAACATCCATTAATAATCAGAAAGTGGAATGTACTAAGTATGAACCTAGAAAAATTGGAAATCATAAAAAAGGAAATGAAATGCATAAACATCATTATCCTAGGCATTAGTGAGCTGAAATAGACTGGTACTGGTCACTTTGAATCAGGCAATCATTTGGTCTACTATGCCAGGAATGGCAACTTGAAGAGGAATGGCGTTGCATTCATCGTCAAAGAGAACATTTCAAGATCCAGCCTGAAATACAATGCTGTCAGTGATAGGATAATGTACATACGTCTACAAGGAAGACCAGTCAAATTTATGCACCAACCACTAAGGCCAAAGATGAAGAAATTAAAGATTTTTACCAACTTCTACAGTCTGAAATTGATTAAACATGCTATCAGGATGCATTGATAATTACTGGTGATTGGAATGTGAAAGTTGGAAACAAAGAAGGAAGATTAGTAGTTGGAAAATATGGCCTTGGTGATAGAAATGATGCCAGAGATCCCATGAAAGAATTTCGTAAAACCGACTTCTTTATTGCAAATACCTTTTTTCAGCAACGTAAACAGCGACTGTATACGTGGACCTCACCAGATGGAATACACAGGAATCAAATGGACTACATGTGTGAAAAAAGATGATGGAAAAGCTCAGTAACATCACTCAGAACAAGGCCAGCGGACAACTGTGGAACAGACCATCAATTGCTCATATGCAAGTTCATGTTGTAGCTTAAGAAAATTAAAACAAGTTCCATGAGAGCCAAAGTACAACCTTGAGTATATCCCACCTGAATTTAGAGACCATCTCAAGAATAGATAGGACCCACTGAACACTAATGACCAAGACCAGATGAGTTGTGGAATGACATTAAAGACATCATACATGAAGAAAGCAAGAGGTCATTA
>NW_004444487.1:19775-28273 GCF_000243295.1 Trichechus manatus latirostris | reverse complement strand
AGCAGTAGAGATGCAACTTCTGGAAATGTCTACAGAAACTCTCTTGCATCTTTTGAACAGTCCATTTCTGATTTAGTAGAGATATACAGACTCAGACATTCATTCTACTAATTCTGACCTCTTCATGACAGTTTGGCCTACCTACTGCTATCATTTACTGGGAAATCATAGTCACATTGTATTGTTTACAATTATGCCACAGTTAGTTTAAAACATGCATATTTCTCTGTTCTTCTTCTCATTTCTCTCTTTAACTCTGTATGTCACCTATTGGTAGGTTTTCAATCATGGTAGACAAGACTCCAACTTTATTGCAAGAGTCAACACATTAATGTTAAATATGGATTATTCCTTGGAGATATAGCATTACTGCACATATTACTTGCTTTCACTTTAGTGATATATTTTTTCTCTTCCCTTCCCTTCCAGGCTTATAGATGACCTCTGGGAATTGCTAATTAGAGAGTCATCAGTTTAATAGTTATCATAAGCCTTAGGTATCCAATCAGTCAGAGACAATTTGAAATCATAAGCCATAGTGCAATTAAAATATTCCTTTCTTGCAAAAAAAAAAAAAAAAAAAAGCTGGCAGAGTAATTTAGATTAATGACCTACTTGACTAATCCATCTATCTCATTTTAGAAAGAGTTGTATCTTTCTCTAGTAAGAAAATTTTTATCCATCTCCTATTTAGATAACAGCAACCAGATTGAGGACTGATTGACTGAAACATGTTAAATTTAAGCTAAAAACACAAGCATCTTGTCTTCTTAGATCATTTTCACTCAAAACAATAGAAATACAGGTCACTTGCAACTTCAAGGTTTATGAAGACAACTGAAGTCTGTTTATAGATCTATCCTAGGGAATTAAGAATTTATAGCTGACAAAACTATCTCACTCTTCAACTTGTGCTAAGTGCATCTGTAGTATTGAGAATCACAGTTTTTTATAATCCTATTCATGCCAAATAATCATAGAAAAAATAATCTTGGAATTGGAATGGAAGTTAAGGATTTAATTTTCTATTTTAAAAACAATTTCACGTATGTAAAGATGGACTTTCAGCTGCAGTTTGAATGTTTTGAACAATAGTGGTTTTACCACCTCAGAAGACATCTTCCAATAAGAAGATCAATAAGGAAGAGTATAAATAGACTAGGGCACCTCTGAAATGTTCCCTAAGGACCGTTGGGTAACCTTTGCCAAGTTCCTTAATTCCTTTGATCTTCATCTCCTCATTAATTAAACTGGAATGATTCCATTTTTAAACGTTAAGATAAATTGTATCTATGTCTATACACATATATGTTTTTGTTTGTTGATTAGCTGCTGTCAAGTTGGTTTCCACTCATAGCAACCCTGTATACAACAGAATGAAATACTTCCTGGTCTTGCATCATTCTCACAATCATTGCTATATTTGAGCTCATTGTTGCAGCCACAGTGCCAATCCATCTTGTCGACGGTCTTCCTCTTTTTCACCGACCCTCTGCCTTACCAAGCATGATGTCCTTCTCCAGGGACCGGTCCCTTCTGATAGTATGTCCAAAGTACATGAGATGAAGTCTCGCAATCCTCGCTTCCAAGGAGCACTCTGGCTGTCCTCCTTCCAAGACAGACTTGTTCATTCTTCTGGAAGTCCATGGTATATTTAGTATTCTTTATCAACATCATAATTTAAAGGCATCACTTCTTTTCAGTCTTCTTTATTCAGTGCCCAGCTTTTGCATGCATATGAAGTGATTGAAAATACCATGGCTTGGGTCAGGTGCACCTTAGTTCTCAAAGTGACATCTTTTCTTTTCAACACTTTAAAGAAGTCTTTTGCTACAGATTTTCCCAGTGCGGTACATCATTTGATTTCTTGACTGCTGCTTTCCTGGGCATTAATTGTGGGTCCAAGTAAAATGAAATACTTGACAACTTCAATATTTTCTCCATTTATCATGATGTTACTTACTGGTTCAGTTGTAAGGAGTTTTGTTTTCTTTATGTTGAGGTGTAATCCATACCGAAGGCTGTAGTCTTCGATCTTCATCAGCAGGTGCTTCAAGTCCTCTTTACTTTAAGCAAGCAAGGTTGTGTCATTTGCATAATACACGTTGTTAATGAGACTTCCTCCAATCCTGATGTCACATTTTTCTTCATCTAGTCCAGCTTCTCGGATTATTTGCTCATCATACAGATTGAATAAGTATGGTGAAAGGATACAATCTTTCCTGATTTTAAACAATGCAGTAACCCTTTGTTCTGTTTGAATGACTGCCTCTTGGTCTATGCACAGTTTCCTCATAAGCACAATTAATTTTTCTGGAATTCCCGTTCTCTGCAATGTTATCCATAATTTGTTATGATCTACACAGTCAAATGCTTTTGTATGGTCAATAAAACACAGGTAAACATCTTTCTGGTATTCTCTGCATTCAGCCACGATCCATCGACATCAGCAATGATATCCCTCATTCCACATCCTCTTCTGAATCCAGCTTGAATTTCTGCCAGTTCCCTATATACATATATAAAATTCTTTAAAATATATCCAGAAAAGAAAGCATTCCATAAATGTTACCTTTTACTATTACTATCATTTCCTCCAAGACTCAACTCAAATATCACCTCCTTAATTAAGATTCCAATAGCCCAGGAAAAAATCAGTCCTTAGCTTTACTATGTCTTGTGATATCATCTTGCAATCGCTCTATTACAGCAGTTACTATATTGCATTATGACTATTTACTACTGTGTCTATCTTTTTGAGAAAATATCCTTGAGAGAAAAGACTGTGACATTAATTATTTTATTCTTAGCAAACAAAGAGCACATTAAGTATTAATGGCCACAGACTCTAGTTACAAAAATGCTGCTATCATCTTCTGGTGACAATTCACACATCCTTGGAACCAAAACTATTCAATGAGCACATACTTAGCCTCAGGTTAAACAATAAAGGACAAAAACTTCTGTTAGTCTTTCCAATTTTCAATTCCATTTGTTTCTCTTATATCCACACTTGTTACCTTAATGGGAACTTTAGTTTTTTAAAAAAGGAAATCATATTAGATATACAGGGTTATTTTTTTGTTTGTTTGTTTGTTTTTACTTAAAAAAGGAAACAGATTTAGAATTTTCTCCTAATATCCAAGCTGAATTTTAGCAATATTTATTTTAAGGTGTAGTGGAATTTTAAAAATCAGGTCAATTGTAAGAGCAATTTTCAACCCTAAAAGCAATAAAACACTACTAGCATATGCTATTGGCTTTGACAACATTAAAATAATGAAGTTTTCAGTAACAAATAGTCTCTCTGAAGAACAACTTATGCAAATTGGAGATTGTCCAAAGAAAAGTCATATATGATAGTTAGCCAATAATACTGACACTTGCTTTAAAGATCCATAAGTGAATATTGGTGAAAGTTATTATGGTAATTGGATGAGAAGCTACGTTGAATATATCTGTAAATGATAGAAAATGGTGTTTAAACTTCTTATTTTTTTAAATAGATCAGATTAAAGAGATTTAGAAAGCCTAAACTTATATAGACTTTAAAATAATTTCATAGCCAAATTAGTAATAAGGCTGAACCTTCTGAGGAAAAAAAGAAAAATGTACAGAAAATCTTACTTTACAATATTTTACATGGTGATAAATAATAGCTACTATCTCTCAATTTCAGCAAAATTGAATTGAAATAGTAAGAATATATATACAGAAAAATCTAAATGTAGTCTATTCAAATGTTCTTTTATAAAATATTACTAATCATTATTCCATTTCTCCTCTTTTATAATACACTATATATTTTTGAATCTCCCGCATGGAGGAAGCTTTATGTAAAAGAGTTTGGTAATGAAATAAAAAGTAAAATTGAAATATGAGTCATTATTGCTATGAATGCTTAAAAAGAAAAAGTACTTTAATTCACTTATTTAACTAATTATGAAAAGAGAGGCGGCAACGTACTGACAATCTGTGCATATTTAGAATGACAGATGTCCCATGTTGAAACTTAGACAGTACTATGACATAAAAGTGGTAGAGCATCCATGGCTTACTAAGTCTAGTCCCTAGGCTGACTGATACCTTCAAATATTCCCAAAATGTTAAGACCATTTTAAACTTGCATTATTTGTCTTTGATGAAAAATATTTTAACTTAAAATAAAGATTTATGAATAAGGTCATTGCAGATGAGGTTTAGACCAACATTACTTCTGAAAAGAATTGGAAAACTGGGACAGAGGGGAGGAGGGGAATCTACTTGAAGGCAAGACAAGAAGAAATTAGTAAACAATTGCAGAGAAAATAGAAGTCCAGAGATAAGAGCCCCATGTTTGGAACTTTTTTAACCTCAGGGTGTTCACTAATTCTAAGTGATTCTAAGCATATCAACTGACAACCTCCTGGTGTTGAGGGAGCAAAGATTGGGAAAACATGCTCACTTAAGTGTAGGAGGCCCAGGTAAATTCCTTGAATTTGCTTGGGACTCCACAGGGCATATCTTAGAATGAGGCTAAACTAGCCAGAAACTGGCCCGCCTAAGGACTGTAACCCAGTTCTGAATTATCTTAATGCCTGAGATGGGATCAAGATGGTCTTAGATTGTTACTGCTCCAGACTCACAAGAGAAGTAAAATAAAACTTTTGTGTATAAAAATAATATCCTAGACCACAAATTGTTTCTACAATTTAAAAAATAATAGTGGGTACCACAAAATTAAAAATAGTGACACAGGAATTCAGAATTACATGAACGAAAGCCAGGAGTAACAACAAACAAAAGAAAGAAACTCATAGGTTCTCAATATATTAGAATTATTAGACAGTGGCTAACAGAACATAAATTAACTACGCTTAAAGTGTGCAGAATTTTTTAAAAATGGAAATAATTTTGTGAGAAACAATGTATGTGGAAAAGAACAAAATAGAAAATCTAGAACTCAAAGTAAAAATAACTAACATTAAGGACTTAACAAATGTTGTGCCACAGAGCTCAAAATATAATTAAAGGAGTACATAGTAGGTCAGAAGAAAGTATTCAGACTGGTGTGAGGAGAAACAAAAGCATGGAAAATGGGGAAAAGAAAGTAAATTGTATAAGGAATAAGATGAAAATGTCTAACACACATGTAATAACCAATCCAAAAAAAAAAACAAACCTGTAGATGTCAAGTCGATCCTGATTTATAGAGACCCTATAACTAAAAACAAACCCATTGCTATCGAGTCGATTTCAACAAAAGGTTGCTATGGGTCACTATAGTGAGCCTATAGGACAGAGTAAAACTGTCCCATGAGATTGCCAAGGCTGTAATCTTTACAGAAGCTAACTGCCACATATTTCTCCTGCAGAGCAGCTGGTGCGTTCAAATCACTACCCTTGAGGTTAGCAGCTGAGTGCTTTAACCTCTGTGACACACATTGATAGATTTTCCAAAAAAGAAGAGGGAGAGGATGTGGTAGACTAATACAAAGAGATAGTAACCAAGAACTTTCCAAAAGTGATGCCTGACATCAATCACAATTTCAAGAACCCTGAAAATGCCAAGTTTTAAAAAGAAAAGAGAAATGTAGGTGAATTCACATTATAGCAAAACTTCTGAACCAAAAGACCAAAACAGAGTAATTAAAAGGAAGCCACAGAATGAGAAATTGATTGCTTTCAAAGAGGAAACAATAACACTGAAAGTTTATCAACCAATTTAATGGAGACTAGAAAATAATGAAATGATATTGTGGTTTAATGAATCGCTCTTTTATGGCCTTTCTAGCCATGATCTTGTAACTCCCACAAAATGATGAGCTGGGACTATGCAAACTGAGCAGTTTATGGTCTACTGAGGGGATTGGTCAGTTCGTGGTCCTGGTGGGAGGACCATGCCTTGAAATTGACAAGGAGTGGGCTTATATAAAAGGCCAACCCCACAGAGGTGCAGGGGGACTTCACTACCATCAAGAAGAGTCCAGAGCAGAAAGCATCCCTCGGACCCGGAGTTACCGCACTGAGAACTTCCTAGTCCTTGAAGAGAGAGAGCTGTAACACTGAAGACGGCAGGAAACTGCGAGGCAGCCGCGGTGAGCTTGCTGGCCCACACAGCAAGGCAGCTTGCCCGCGGGGCAAGAACCAAGCACGTTTGGGGAGTAGACTTGCCGGCGGAGCTAAACGAGAGGTAACACTTGCCCATGCAGGGGAGAGGCCAGAGTGTGTCCTGTGCAGGGGTTGCCTTGGAGGATCCTGTGCAAGGGTCTTCCTACAGCGGGGCGGGGCTGGCAGTCTCTAGGCAGTAGGCTTGCCAGCAGAGTTAAAACAGCTGCAACATTTTTTTGTGCACAGCAAGAAGGCCTGAGTGTGCCCCATGCAGAGGCTGCATGCCTCCCCGATGTCCCCAGCAGCATGGTGGTAGCCAGAGGCAGAAGTAACATGAACACAGCATTTGATCTGAGCCATATTATCCCTGCTCAGCACATAAGAATGGGCATGAGTAATTTGAAGAAGGGTAAGGGTTTCCCCTTTGAGAATCTGTTGTTATTGTTTACTGTTTGCTTTCTATAAATAATAATAATGGGTTTCACTTTGTCAACATTGTGTAAATGTCTCATGTGTCTGGCTCAATTGTAGATGAATGTAGCACCTATGCGATGGTTGATGCCAGTGGGTGTACGTGCCTCATTCCTAACAGCCTTATGGCTGCCTGGAATTTTGAGGTACAGCCTGTCTGCATATGCAATGCGGAGAGACAAACATGAGCATACAGATATGTCTTGAAACTTCTGAAGGAAAGTAAGTGATAAATTAGAATTCTATGCCCAGTATAAATATTCATTAAGTATAAAGGTGAAACAAATACATTTTTAGACAAGTAAAAACTGAGAAAATATGTCTTCAGTAAATCTGCAATAAAGGAAAATCTAAAGGGAGTTCTAGAGGAAGAAGAAGAAAAAAAAAATTCCAAATGGCGTATCGGAAATACAAGAAAGATAAAAAGCAAGAAAAGGGCAAAAATACTAATACCTTGGGGCATTTACATATATTAATGAACACAACAACTATAGCATGTAATTAAGGAGGTGATAAATAGAATTCTAAGGCCCTTAGAAGAGGGTATGTGTCCATTACTATTACACTTTGATAAGTCAAGTTTCATGCTATAATTTCTAGGTGAATGGACATACACAAAGAAGTAGGAAAGAAGTAAACAAAGAGACCTACAGCAAGGGTAAAAAATAGAAAGACCTCGATAAAATCGATGTAAATCCAATTATATTGGTAAATGCATTACAGATAAATTGACAAAACTCCAGTTAAATACAAATATTGCTATACTTGATTAAAACATCAAAATTTTGTTTGCTAATTTACAAAACATTAAGATACAGAAAAGATAAAAATGAAAGGATGGAAAAAGTTATGCCATGTAAAGACAAATGAAAATAAAACTGATACAGTAATATTAACACAAGACAACAAAGACATTAAGGTAAAAAGTATTCCTAGAAATAGAGGAAGGATCCCTGGTGGCACAACGGTTAAGTGCTGGGCTGCTAACTGAAAGGTAGACTATTGGAACCCACCAATGGCTCTGCGGGAGAAAAGACCTAGTGATCTGCTTCTGTAAGATTACAGCCTAGGAAATCCTATAGGGCAGTTCTACTCTGTCCTATAGGGTCACTATGAGTTGGAATTGACTCAATGGCACACAACAGTTACAGAAATAGATGAGTATATTTCATAATGATGAAAGATTCAAATCATTGGAAATACATAACAACTCTAATTTTGGTTGCAAGATAATAACATGGGCTTACAATATATAAAGCAGAAGATTGTAGAACTAACAATAGAAACAGACAAATCTGTAATCATATAAAAATTTTAACAGAATTTTCTCTTTAACTAATAGAGCAAAAAGACACAGATGCGGAAATAACCGAAGATCTAAACAACATGATTAGGAAACTTAATGGATATATATATATACATATAATGATGTATCTCTGAAAACAAGAACTAAGAATACTCTTTATTTACAAGCACATAAAGAGCTTCACAACTGAATTGATAGTGTGTTCTCTGACCACATACATTTGAGCTAGAAACAATAATTAAAAAGTTAACTAGGGGAAAAAAAACAAAGGAAATTTAAATATATGCATTTATATAATCCAGGGGATAAGAAGGATCACAATGGATATTAGAAGCTATTTTGAAGTTAATGATAATTAAAATGCTACATGTCAATCTTGTGGGATGCAGCTAAAGCCATATTTAGAGAACAATGTATAATCTTAACATATATGTGTGTGTATATATATATATATAAACTTGGATTCAGTGATCTAAGCACCCATATCAAGAAGTTAGGAAGATAAAAATGAAGTAAATTTTAATAAGATATGAGGAACTAAATTATTAAAAATAAAGTAGTACTCAAAGGATGCATTGGTTCTGTTTCTCTCGAGAGCCCTGACTAAAACAAGGGAATTTTCACCCAATGC
>NW_004444487.1:17982-18864 GCF_000243295.1 Trichechus manatus latirostris | reverse complement strand
TAGGACTGACTTTCTATCTCTCTACCTGTCTATCTAGCTAGCTATAAAATGTAAAACTGGACAGAGTTGGGTTTTGTGTTATTCTAAAGAACTCTGAGCATATATCCTTAATATGCTATAATGTACAAGAGACAGAAACCCCTGATATTGTCTTGCTAAATTATTTCAATGGTATGTTGAGTGGAAACATAGAGAGTCTTAACTACCTGCTAAGGAGTTTAGAATTTATCAGTAGGCAACGAGAAACAATTCAGTGCAAGGTGTGATCTGAAGAATACTTTAGAAAGATAAGTTTGACAATAAAATGTCAGTTGGGTTGAAGGTATAGAGCGTGGAGAGGAAGAAGTTAGTATAAACGAGACACTACATAAATCTGAGCTAGTGTGAGAGTCCTGAAAAATGGAACAGATGAGACAGAAGCCAAAATCACCATGGAGACAAATTTTGTAGGACTTAACAACGGATGGTTATAAAGGGCACTAGAGAATAAAAAAGCAGAGAAGGCTCTCAGTTTGAACCTGTTAGAGTGAGACATGTGTGGGGAGACATCCTAGAGATAACTGGAAATACTAGCCTGAATCAAGAGGAGGAGCTAGGCTGGAAAAAAAGATCCAAAAATCTTCATGTGGAAGAAATAGTGAAGTTATGCATGGAGACCTAAGAAGGAGTAAGAATATTTAGAGTCAGCAGGTTTAAAAAAAAAAAAAAAAAGGAAAAGAAAATAAAAACTCTGGAGATAGAAGACTAAAGGTAAGAGGCAACGCTTCTGCTTATTTCCTTGAAGAAGTATTTTCCCAATTGTTCTTTAACACATTCCCAGTAGGCTTAGAACACTTGCCAAGATTCTAATGAGGAATATAAAAAATATGAAACATAGTTATT
>NW_004444487.1:12258-14269 GCF_000243295.1 Trichechus manatus latirostris | reverse complement strand
AAAAAAATCAGTGAAGCTAAATGTTGATTCTAGTTGATAACCCTCTAGTTAGATTCAAGAGGAAACAAAATCGTAACATAGTTTATTAAAAAATATTCTACATCCTACTTTTATGAGTAGTGTCTGGGGTCTTAAAAGCTTGTGAGCAGCCAGCTAAAATACATCCACTGGTCCCACCCTGTCTGAAGCAAGGGAAAATGAAGAAAACCAAATATACAAGGAAAAGATTAGTCCAAAGGACTGATGGACCACAACTACCACAGCTTCCATCAGACTGAGTCCAGAACAACAAGATGGTGCCCAGCTATCTTCACCGACTGCTCTGACAGGATCACAATAGAGGGTCCCGGACAGAGCAGGAGAAAAATATAGAACAAAATTCAAACTCCCAAAAAAAGACCTGTCTTACTGGTCTGACAGAAACTGGAGAAACCCCGAGAGTATGGCCCTTGGACACGCTTTTAACTCAGTACTGAAGTCACTCCTGAAGTTCACCCTTCAGACAAAGATTAGACAGGCCTATAAAACAAACAATAACATATACAACTACATGGGCACACCAGCCCAAAAGCAAAGGCAAGAAGGCAGGAAGGAACAGGAAAACTGGACAAATGGACATGAGGAACTTGAGGTTGAGAAGGGGAGAATGTTGACACATTGCAGGGTTGTCAACCAATGTCACAAAATAATTTGTGTATTAATTGTTTAATAAGAAAATAATTTGCTCTGTAAACTTTCATCTAAAGTAAAATCAAAAAGTTTTAAAAATAGTTAAAATGGAGAATTTTATGTTATGTAAACACACAGTGAAAATATTTTAAAAAATAAATAAATAAATAAAAAAGAAACAAATTGCCAAAATCAGATGCAAAATGGAAAACATCCTATGGTTTCTAGAGACATAAGCTACTTTTGTCCATAAATTTAACAACTTAGATAAAATGCACATATTTCTCAAAATAAAAAAATTACCAAACTGAGACAAGAAAAAAATTTAAAAATCCGTATCCAAGAAATTTAATTCACGATTAAAAATCTTCCCACAACAAAATCTTCAGAGAAGACGGGATCTCCATAGCCCTCAACCCTTTGTGATTTACATTTCAAATGAGTCCTTTTGTTGCATATACTTTAGAATACCTGTTAGTAATAAAGACTTTCCTGGCCCCAGGTCTTCCAGTTTTCCATCCTATTTTTTAAGTTTATTCTGCCACCACTCGGGCACTTCAAGCAATGTGGCCTCAGTGACAAGAAATGAGACTCAAATAGAAGAAAATAGGTAGATAAAATGTACAGCAAAAGATATCCCGGACTTAGAGGGAGACTACAGAATAACTGGCGTTGGAATTGGAGGAAAGGGGGAAAATAGGTAGAATGAGAAGAAAGATGAAAGAGAAGAAAACAAGGGCGGTATTTGTGACACAGACTTGTGCCTAATTTATTTCTCCTTTGATAGTCCTAAGTCTCCGTGAAATTACACTAGACAAAATTAGTCAATATGAGCGTTTGTAAAGATATTCAAATGTTTGTAAAATGTCAGTTGTGCTTTTATCCGTAGAGGCAACAGGAGCAGTTTTGTGCCCCACCACCTGCATGATCTTTATACTGAAACTGTACTGAAAAAATGTACCCTACGGACAGTAGAGTTCCCCGCCCCAGTGCCTTAGTTTTAAGGTCCCCTAGTGCCTTAGTGGTAAGATATATAACTGCATGCTGGCAAGGGCTAATCTTAGATCGCAGAAGCAGAGGGAATGTTCTTCACTGACGCCATCAAGGCTGGGGATAATGATCACAAGACTGTCACACACCCTGAACCCACTACGTCAGGGGGCGTTTTCTTCTTCCTCGACTTCCCCTTTTCCTATGCACCCCAGCACATAGACCCCTCCGGTCTAAGGTCTATATAAACCTTGGGTTCCTTTATTCCTATGTTTCCTCACCCGGGATTCATCGAGGGGCATGCGTGGCGGTGACTAAACATTCTACCCTTGAATGAGAGCCTTTTGGGGGA
>NW_004444487.1:9941-11195 GCF_000243295.1 Trichechus manatus latirostris | reverse complement strand
CCCCTGGACTCCAAATGTTTATTAAATTAGCAATGTACACCTCCACTTAGATGTTTATTAGGCATCTCAAACTTTTCAGCCAAATGTTTGCTCAATGTATATCCCTATACAAGTCTTCTCACTTTGGGTTCTGCAGGTCTGAAAATGGCTCCACCATTCACTCAATGCTCAGGTTCATAACTATCATCTTTTCTTTTTTCTGATACTCTACATCTATTCCACTATCAAATCCTCTGGACTCTATCTCCAAAATATATCTCATTTAGACATTTCACTCAACTTTGGCTACTACCATTCTATTTCAAGTCATATATCCTCTCGTCTATACTCCTTCAATAGCTTTCTAACTGATCCCTCTGCTTCCACACTTGCCTCCTGCATTCTACTCTGCAAACAGCAGTCAGAGTGAACTTATGAAAACATGTGATATCATGTCAATGCCTTGCTCTAATATGCTCCAACTGAAGAAATTTAGAAATTATATTACACTTAATCTCGTCTTAATATTTATTTCTATATTTCTCCATTTTCTTAATTTTCTACAATAATGACATACTGCTTCTAAAACAAAAAGTTACATATATATATAGAGAGAAAGAGACAAATGTCATATTTTATTTAAATACGTTGGAATAAACTGGTCTGACAAGTCAAGATGATAAAAACCGTTAAGACTGTTATAAAAAGAACAGAAAATTTAAAGAGGATAAAGGAAATGAGAAACAGTATGTTCCACAGCAATATATGGATATTTTATTTCATTTCTAGTAGAAGAAAATAAACAAGATTGTACAGAAATAAAATGTCAGGTGACTACCTATTATCTTTTATTGTATATGAAAATATTTGCTAAGTTACATAGCTTACGTCAGAATATCCAAGAGCATAGTAAATACCTGGGAATATCACTACTGGGAATAACCACATTGTAAATCTACATTGAAAACAAAAACCACATACCAAGTCATTAAACTGATCATGTATAGGTTTAAAGTAGTGCAGATGCTTAAACTATTTTTGTTTTTTCCAGTATTTTAAGTAAATAGAAATTATGCATAAAATTAGGAAATGGTATGTGTTGTATGTCCCCATAAATTTACCATAGACTCACATGGAGCCCATGAAATAGTCCCTTTTCACAAGCCCAGGCCTTACATCCTAGCCTGGATCCTAAGGGATTATCCCTGATTTAGGTATCTGACTTACTCCTTTTTTCTCATTTGGGTTAGTTTTATGAGTTTGATGAAAGCAAAA
>NW_004444487.1:6945-8806 GCF_000243295.1 Trichechus manatus latirostris | reverse complement strand
AGAGCCAGAAGAGAAAGCCTTTCCCTAGAGCAGGTTCCCTGAATTCGGACTTCTGTCCTCCTAACTGTGGGAAAATAAATTTCTGTTTGCTGAAACTACCCGTTTGGGGTATTTCTATTATAGCAGCATTAGATAACTACAACACTCTCTATCCCTGTAACCCAGCTTGATTTATTCTTAGCATTTATCATATTTCGGTGAATCCATGACACTGTCATATCTAAGAAGTTCCATTACTTTATTTACCACATGGTGGCTTTAAAATATGCACACAAGTTCTCTGACACGCCTCCCTGCAAAATGTGGAGTCCAGTTCTCAACCCCTTGAGTGTGAGTCAGACTAAATTACTCAGTTCTAACAAATTAAGTGTGGTGGAAGTGGCAGTGAGCCCTTCTCTTGAGTTGCCTATTCTGGGGGAAGAAAGTGGGCATGTGGTGAAGATACTCAAGCAGTCTGTGAAGATGCCGATGCAGGAAGGAAGTAAGGCTTTTCTCTAACAGTCCGCACCATCTTTCCAGCCATGTGAGTAAGCCACCTTGGAAATATATCTTATAGTAACAGACAAGCTTTCAGATGACCGCCACCCCAACTGACATTATGACTGCAATCTCACAAGAGAACACAGCCAAAACTGCCCAGCAAAGCAGTTTCCTAATTTCTGACCTGTAGAGACTGAGGATAATTAATGTTTATTGTTGTTTTAAGGTGTTAAATTTGAGAGTAATTTGTTACAAATCAATAGATAACTAACATACCACTACTAGAGAAGTGCTGCCAGTTATACTAACAAAATCCTCTTTATCACTTAGAATTCCATTTTCTATTTAATGAAAGAGATCTTGGAGACGAATTTAGACCTAGATTTTAATTATATATCACACACTTGCGTACTTGTAAAAGGAAAATGAAAGTAAAAAAGATTGGTGAATATATGCCTAAAACTTCTTCACATTCAGAATCCAGTTTCTCTGACTCTATTTTGAAATCATTGTTATCAATGCTTGAGTTTTTCAACACAGTATCGTCCTCAGTGCCATTAGAAGTGTTGTTGAGGTGCATTTCTTAGAGGAATCCTACAGTATTGCCTCTGAGATTTTCTTCTAAGCTGTTGACCCTCAAGCAAGCTTTGCTTTTGGTGTTTTTTCAGTTTTATCCAAAATTGTCAGACAATGAAAGTTAGGTTACTCTTACCTCCAGGCCAATAGTGATTAAAAGAGATACCACATCCAGAGATATCAAAATGTCAAAAAAAAACTGCTTCTTAGCATGAATGAAATAAAATATTACAATCTTCCAATAAAAAGCAGTGACTTTGTCTTGTATATTGTTGTATCCTCAGCCTAGCACAGTGCCTGGTACATGGTAGGTGCGGAATACATATTTATCAAATAACTTAAATACATACATGCATACATACAAATAATGAAATCTACATACTAAATATGAGCATTCTCCTATTTGTTATGGACGTAAACTTAAAAGATTTTATTTAACTACATATTATTGTAAGTTTTGTTACCAAATTGAAGCAGTTTAAGATTTAAAAATAATAAATATTATGTTAGGAAAGCTTAAGGTAGCTATGTGATTTGATACATCCTTTATTAATAAATATTCCTATTGCTGTCAGTTTTATAGGAAAAACTCAGATAGATATTCTAGCATATGAAACCAATAGAAGTTCTTTACAAGCAATCCTAAAACTGCATTTGAATTTAATTTTTAGACTTTGTTGCATTAGTTAATTTATATAAAATGAATATTTAAATGGTATTTTATCCCACTTTAAATACTGTCCAAGATTTAGGTGTAAGTTTTAGCGTGAACTTTTATTTTTCTATATACTTCATTTTACAGTCA
>NW_004444487.1:2658-5432 GCF_000243295.1 Trichechus manatus latirostris | reverse complement strand
CAACTGCCAAAATTTATAACTTTTAGATCAAGTTCTGAAGACATGGTACTGAAGGCTCTGACTTTGTAAATTAAATTCAGTCCTCTTTTATTTTTATCTTGTCTGATTTGCTCCAGCTGAGAATGAGGTGACTGTTTTCTCTTTACCACTTGTTATGGATTGAATTGTCACCCAAAATATGTGTTGGAATCCTAGCCCCTATTCCTGTGAATGTACTCCTGTTTGGAAATGGAGTTTTCTTTGTTATGTTAATGATATCATACCAATGCAGAGTGTGTCTTGAACTTAATCATTTCTGAGTTATTAAAAAGGCAGATTAGACAGGAATACAGACACAGGGTGGAGACACAGACTATCTGATGATAGAGGCAGATGAATCTACAAGCCCCAGCACTCTGAGGATAACCAGCTACTAGTAGATGAAAGGAGCCCTGGTGGTGCAGTGGTTAAGGATTCGGCTACTGACCAAAAGGTCAGAAGTTCGAATCTACTAGCTGTTCCTTGGAAACCCTATGGGGCAGTTCTAGTCTATCCTATAAGGTCGCTATGAGTCGGAATCAACTGGATGGCAACGAGTTTTTTTTTTTTTTTTTTAGTAGATGAAATAGACAAAGAAGGACCTACCCAAAGATCCTGACCCTAAGTTCAGACTTTCATCCTCCAGAACTATGAGACAATACATTTCTGTTCTTTAAAGTCACTCACTTATGGTATTTATGTTATAACAGCGCTAGGTAACTAAAACATCATTCAAGGAAGTTTTCTAATGATCCCTGAGTCGTCTCTCAATGTCTTAGCTTAGCTTGTTCTAAATCCTTTTTGCAACTGTAAGTAAATAATAAATAAATGCAGGATAATGTGATGTAATAAATGTTTTTAAGTGGGTTACTTCTTAGACTTAGGCATAACTAACAAGAATGTAAACTATTGTAATGAATATAATTGAGTTCTTTTAAAACTGGAAGGGGACTGAAATATGGGTATGTAAAATACATTGTGGTGACCCACAGGAAAGAAGTAAAGATGTTGGGAGGAATAGGGATGCAGGGTCAGGGGAGGATAGAAAGTCCAGAGTTGATGAGGAAATTTTCAAAGAAGATATGAATTTTTATCTAGATTATAAAATGTGCAGGTGTACATTTGACAGAATAGACTGGGATGAGGATATTCTAGGCATGTGGAAGAAAACACACAAAGTTCTGAGACAGCATAGGAGATGCTGAAAAATTCAATGGGGAGAGAATATAGGGTGTATGATGGAGAGTGCATGGATAGATAGGAATGGAATACAGGGTATATGGATGGTGTGTACATCAGTGGATGAGGATGAAATATAGGGTGCATGATAGAAGGTGTGTGGATGAATGGGGAGAGAGTATAGGGTGCATGAAGATAAGCCTGGAAAGATAAGCTGGAATGAGAATATGAAATCATGTGTATCTTACAATGGAGTTTTGATTTTTATCTATCAGGCATTTGAAGAGCCACCAAAAAGTTTTAGACTAGGATATAAATGATCATATGTACAAATTAGGGATGTCTTTCATTAATGGCAAAGAAACCAAAGGTAGATAAGCCATCAAAATAGTTCAGACAAGACATCAAGATACAAAGAAATAACCCCTTAATTACAGAATTTTCGGCATTTAGACTAGGAAAGGTATTTTGTAATTAAGATTTCATCTAGTGATTTTTATATCACAACTTATAAACTTATTGCTGGATAATATATGAACAGAGAAAGACAATGTAAGTCAATACACATCTATTTTAACAAACTAACCAAAAGCATGTTAGTTTCCTTCCTCCTGAGTATGACATTAGAATTCTGAACAAATATTTCAACAAAGGCAAGATATTTTTAAAATATGCATTTTTGAATGCTATATGTTAGATATTAAGGGGATGTATGGGGCAAAGGTGAAAATGAAATAAGAATCATAAAGTAAAATGAAAAAAGAGGGCTACTGAAAGACATGAATTAACCTTTTTGGTTCCATTCTTAGTTCCTCAACTTCCAATTTCATTGCTCTTTTTACCATTTAGAACACTAGTATAGTTTCGAAGGAGAAATAATTTTAGAATCCAAGCACTGTTAATCTTGACGGCAAAGGGTTTTTGTGAGATGAGACGGAAAGGAATCAGAAAACATTTTTGTGCTGATCTACTTGATCCGAATGCTTTATGCCTCACTGACAGATTAAATCAGTTCCTGCTGCAACTGGAATTTAAAATAATGGCTGAGAAAATTAGAATGAGTCTTAAATTTACTGATAATTTTGGCAAATGCTGAAATGTGGTCCATATGCAGCTTAGTCCATTATGCTTCCGTGGTTTTTAATGCACAATGTACTTTTAAGATTTTTTTTTCTCAGAAAGAAAATGTCTGCTTTACCTTCAGAGAAATTGTACCCTCAATGAAAGATCAGATTAAGTGAAATAAGTGCAATGCTTATAAATTTGGATTAGGAGAACACAGTTGAAAGAATACTTAAAATGTATCTTTAAACGTAAGTGCAAAATTTCCATATATACCTTGAAATATGTATTGGGGTATTAAATGTGCTCAGTAAGCTAAGCAATGTGTTAGATAATTAATAAACATTTAACAGCACTGATTTTTATAGCCTACTTTATTGAACTTCTTATCAGTATTGCACAGATGGGTCATAACTATAAAAAATTATATTTTAAACATGATTACTGTATGTGGATTATAATTGAAAAATACTGTTCAGTGAAGCATATACAAATGTAATTTAATGCACTGAGCA
>NW_004444487.1:0-1427 GCF_000243295.1 Trichechus manatus latirostris | reverse complement strand
CATATCTAGCCACTAGTACTTGAAAGATGTAGTGCTCGATAGCATAAAAGAATGGGCCAGCATATGGGTGCTTAGTGAATTTAAAATAAAAAAGCTAAGATGTATACAAACAGTGTAAGTCAATATAGACAGTACACATGCAAAAAGTATTAAAATAATGATACTGAGGAAATGATATTGTAACATAGGGAATAGAGCTATATTTTTAGGGTCTATACGAAGCCTTATATAAGAGCTACAAGCAAACTGACCTGTGAATAGTGTCTATGATTTGTACAAGTAAAGGCATTCCGGACAGAAATCAAAGTTTGAAGAAAGGCAGAAAAGAGCACAGTGTATAGGAAATGACAAAGAGCGTAGTTGGGCCAAACAGTAGTGAATGTAATGAATAGGAGAAAAGATACTTATCTATGAGACATAGAATGGATTACTACTTCAGTTCTACCGTGGATTACTGAGGCATCACAGCTTCTCTAAGCTTCAGTTTATGCTTCTGTAAAATGAAAGTAATATTATTGCAAACCCACTTTTTCTGGCTTCAAGTCTGATGTTCTTTATACTAAAACAAATTCACCTTCCTGGTCTGACATCAGCCTTAGTAACAGACTAGAAGCCAAATAGATTTTGCCTCCTACCCATATCATCCAATTCTTTTCTGGATCTATTGTGCCTTGTGTTTGTTGATTAGTTTTGACAGGAGATTTTGGTGTGCTACTTAATAGAAAGAGAAAAGAATTCTAGAACTGCCAGATGAACAGAACACTACAGTTTTATGTTAAAAATGAATGAGCAAGGATGTGAGAAAGCATGCCTTTCGCAGAATTACTCATTTATAAAATAAGCTTTATTCAATGAGACTGAAGGGGCACACCATCCCAGGGGCAAGGACTAGAAGGCAGGAGGGGACAGGAAAGCTCATAATAGGGAACCCAAGGTCAAGAAGGGGAGATGTTGACGTGTCGTGGGGTTAGTAACCAATGTCACGAAACCACATGTTTACTAATTGTTTAATGAGAAGGTAGTTTGTTCTGTAAACTTTCATCTAAAGTATAATTAAAAAAAAGAATGCAAAAAAAAACCTTAATCCAAAAATATTCCCTCCCCCCCAAAAAATGAGTTTTATTCATATTTTCAGTCCTATTCCTATAGTGTTATCCATTGTGATATTTTCATGGTTTTGCAAAAACATACGTGTTGTAGGTTGGGATACCCAAGCAATGCTATTTTGTTGATGATTGATCACCACCAATCAATCAAATGCATGCCAAAAACAAACAAAAACTATCTGAGAAAGAAAGATGAAACTGATATAATCTATGATGTCAGCAAGTTTATAATCTAGCCCCATCATGAGTATTAAGTTACATTTAATACTCTAACTCTGATAAATTTATAGTAACTATTTGGATGTAAGTGTTGAAGAGAAG
>NW_004444486.1:64156-65014 GCF_000243295.1 Trichechus manatus latirostris | reverse complement strand
GGAGCCTGAGTGGCACAAGCAGTTTTCGATCAGCGATCAGCTGCTAACTAAAGGTTGGCAGTTTGAGCTCACTCAGTGGCTCTGCAGAAGAAAGGTCTGGCAAACTGCTTCTGTAACGATTACAGACAAGAAAATTGTATAGAGCATAGTTCCACTCTGTAACACATGGGGTTGCTATGAGTCAAATCGTCTGACAGCAATGAATTCTTTTTTTTTTCCTAGCTCCTCAGACATTTGCCCTACTGCCTGATTGGCAGCCATCCCCCACATATATTTGCCCCTAAACCCCCATCTGGGAGCTGAGCTGTCATCTTCTTAGATATTTGATGACTAATATTGAAACAGACTTCTCCGTGAACTCAGACGGGGCAGGAAGACTTCAGCTTGGCCCCCTTTCCCCTTCCCTGCTGGGGGAAGACATTTTCTCAAGGCAGAACAGCTTCACAACATCTGCATACTGGCTTTTCTGTTCCCTCTCTGCCGAATTAACCGAGCTAGAATATCTCAGTTAAGCCAGTGGGGCTAGACCTGGGCTGTTGTTGTTGTTAGCTACCATCAAATTAGGTTTGACTCACGGTGACCTTATGTATAACAGAACAAAACATTGCCCAGTCCTGCACCATCTTCACGATCGTTGGTATGTTTGAGTCCATTGTTGGGACTATTGTGTTAATGCATCGTATTGAGGGTTTTCCTTATTTTTGCTGATCCTCCGTTTTACCAAATACAGGTATGATGCCCTTTTCTGGGTATTTCCTGAAGACATGTCCAAAGAAAGGAAGACTTGCCATCCTCGCTTCTGAGGAACATTCTGGTTGTATTTCTTCTAAGCTGATTTGGTCATTCTTCTGGCAGTCC
>NW_004444486.1:43040-44207 GCF_000243295.1 Trichechus manatus latirostris | reverse complement strand
AATGGGGAGCTCTGTGGGGGTAGGGACTGTATCTACTCCACTGGACTGGGAAATCCCTGAGGCTAGGAGCAGGGTCTGTCCCTCAGACTGGGTACTCTGCTCATGGCTGCTTGGTACAGGATGGAGGAGTGTCTTAGTTTCTTAGTGCTGCTGTAACAAAAATACTACAAGTGGGTGGCTTTAATGAAGAGAAATTTATTTTCTCACTGTTCAGGAGGCTAGAAGTCCGAATTCAGGGCACTAGCTCTAGGGGACGGCTCTTTCTGCTCTGAGGGAAAATCCTTGTCTCAGCTTCTCTAGCCCTGACATTCTTGAGTTTCTTAGAAATCTCCACATGGCATCTATCTTTTCTCCACTCATGCTTGCTTCTCTGTGCCTTAAAAAAAACAAAAATCAAATGTGTTGCCGTTGATTTCGACTCACAGCGACCCTATAGGACAGAGTAGAATTGCCCGTAGTGTTTCCAAGGAGTAGCCGGTGGATTCGAACCGCCGACCTCTTGGTTAGCAGTGAAGCTCTTAACCACTGCGCCTAATCTGCTCTTTTTATATCTCAGAAATGAGTAGCTTTAAGAATATCCTACACTGATATGATCTCATTAACATAACAAAGAAAACCCTATTCCCAAATGGGATTACATCCACATGTATAAGGATTAGGATTCCAACACATACTTTGGGGAGACATAGTTTACTCCATAATAGGTAGGGGGCTGGTCTTGTCAGGAAAGCTGCCCCTGAGCTGGGCACAGGCTTTTTTTTTTTTTTTAATTTTATTGTGTTTTAGGTAAAAATTTACAGCATAAATTAGTTTCTCATTCAAAAATTTATACGTAAGTTGTTCTATGACATTGTTTGCAATCCCCGCAATGTGTCAGCACTCTTCCCTTTTCCATGCAGGGTTCCCAGTCTCCATTCATCTGGTTTTCCTGTCCCTTCCTGCCTTCTCTTTGCTTTGGGGCAGGTGTTGCCCATTTGGTCTCATACACTTGACTGAACTAAGCAGCATGTTCTCATGTGTGTCATTGTTTGTTTTATAGGCCTGTCTCATCTTCGACTGAAAGGTGGGCTTCAGGAGTGGCTTCAGTTCCAAGTTAGCAGGATGTCCAGGGGCCATAGTCTCAGAGGTTCCTCCAGTCTCTGTCAGACCAGT
The DNA here is from genome assembly GCF_000243295.1 of Trichechus manatus latirostris. Lineage (NCBI taxonomy): Eukaryota > Metazoa > Chordata > Mammalia > Sirenia > Trichechidae > Trichechus > Trichechus manatus. The sequence continues at coordinate 43,055 of NW_004444486.1, read as the reverse complement.
AAGTCTGGTCTTTTT
>NW_004444486.1:40157-41128 GCF_000243295.1 Trichechus manatus latirostris | reverse complement strand
ATGGGGGCAGTTCTACTCTGTCCTATAGAGTCACTATGAGTCAGAATCAACTTATCAGCAATGGGTGGGGTATAATGTAGTTGATGCACGAACTTGGGTTGAGACAGTCATAGATGCATATATATCCTCTATTGCTTGCAAGCTGTGTGACCTTGAGAGATAATATTATTTTTCAAGGTTGTCATGAAGACTATAATTAATATATAAATTGCTTAGCCTAGCACATGGTAGGTGCTCAATAAATAATAGTGATTATATGCCAGTCCTCTTGGGTGCTACGTTCAATCACTGCAGACATCACTATGCCCCGGTTCCCCCACCACCAATTCCTTCCACAGAATGTCTGGATTGTTTTTTCCAAGAGGCAGAAGTGGATTTTTTTTTCCATGGGAAAAAGTTTTCCTGCACTTTTGCCAGAACTGTCAGCATGTCTGCCACAGGATTATTGATAGGAGGTGCAAATGTGTTTCCTAATTTGAGATGATGGTGTTTGGAATGCCTGGCACAGGCTATATTTAGCTCTGAATTCCCCAAATAGCAACAGGGAGGAAGAGCCTCCCAGTCAAACAACTCCCATCCAGTTGGAAAACAGAACAATCGTAATTATTATTTTTATGACTGCTCTGATTATTTATTGACTAAATGAAATAATAGTTGGATAGCCATTGGTATCTAGAAGGATGGAATTTTAAAGTATCAGGGCTGAAGGACCTTCGAATGCCCTACGGTCAAATATAACCTGTTCTACAAATAAGGAAACTGAGGCTCCAAGAGGAGATGTGACTTGTATATCCAACATCAGAGCTGAATCTAGAAGCCAGATCTTTGGATTCTTGATTTGATGCTCTGTATTCTTAAGTACAAAGAGCCCTGGTGGTGCAATGGTTAAGTACTTGGCTACTAACCGAAAGGTTGGTGGTGGTTCGAATCTACCAGCTGCTCCGTGGGCGAAAGATGTGGAAGTCTGATTC
>NW_004444486.1:30461-32553 GCF_000243295.1 Trichechus manatus latirostris | reverse complement strand
AAAACACAAAAATGAGTCATAATCCAGGGCAAAATAAATTGAGGGCACCCAATAGTATGTGTGTAGAACTCACATCAGAAATTGTACTCAGAGCTGAAGCAGCAACAGAAAGATCCATTCCAAAACATACTTGATGGGTGTTGTAAGTGGCATGTGAAATATGGCCATCTTTAGTGAAAGCTGGCATGCCTTGGCAATCAAGTTAATGCAGAGAGTAATACAGTCATCTTCCATGTTTGATGGGAATAAATTGTGGAGTTAGGCAGAAAGGATTCCTGTGTCTTCTAATCACATGCATGGGCTTGGATGGATCATGAGAAACTGGGGGCTTGAATGGAAGGACTTAGAAGAGGGTTTCCAGCAGGGTGACCTCTTGGAAGAAAAGGGAGGGTTTGGTAATTGAGAAATGGATGTATCTGTAGAGTGGGACTACCTGTAGAGTGCACAATATTGGGAATGGATGTCCATAGCCCATGGGAACAGAAAAACAAACAAACAAACAAACAAACAAACAAAAACGGAACAGTAATGGTATGTCAAGTGGTGGGCTGGCAAAGGAGAGAAAACAAGACAAGTGTGGGGTGGGGGTAGGGGAGACTCAGTAGTTGCCAAGGAGAGAGGAAATCTTGAGTGTGGACCTGTAGGCAAGAGGGAGCTGTGGCCTATGCTGAACCAGTTTGGTGGCAGTTACTGGTAGGAACTTTGTTACCTGGGGTCTGCTTTGCTGAAACCACCACCTCAGCACCAAACTAGCCCAAATGTCACTGTGCTAGAGTCAAGGCCCTTCCCACCCTCACCATAATGTGCTCTGACGAACAATCCAACTCTATTTCATAAAAGGGCCTCTCTTGCCAGCAGCAACTACAACCACCCTCAGCACAGATGGCTTCTGACAGCTGGGGCAAGAAATGGAGTTAGGGAAAAGAGAGACTCTTTGTTGGGAGTGGGGTGGCAAAGTGGAGAGATGTAGACAAGTGGGGAGAAAGGAAAACCTCAGGGGAAGAGGAAGAGGAGGAGAAGGGTATAAAAGGAGGGTCATAGTGCAGAAGAATAGATGGAGGAAGCTCTTTCAGCAAGCCAGGTGTCCCCTGAGGTTCCATAATGAATGAGCAGAGTGATTATTGCTCTATTCAGTGGTGTGCTACATACCACACATGGAAAGCTGTCCGTGACACTGAGGACACCGTGCATGAAAAACCCATGCAGCAGGCCAAGGAGGTGACACTCCCACATGAGTGGCAGCCATCTGGCCCATTGTGTGAGCTTGTAGTATGAGCCTACTCACCTGTGCTCCCACTACACTCAGTGTACACTTATTGGAGCATAAATCATTCTGTATTACACTTAGCTGTTTGTCTGTCTTGCCTGCAAGACTAGGACCTCTTTCTGGGCAATGACTGTCATCTATTGTTTATCTTTAAGAAAACTAAGGTTTCCCTGGAACGTAGTGGGTGTATAAAAATGTTTTTGGAATAATTAAGCCATTCAGGCACAGGGATGCTGCTGTTTCTGCTGTTGCTTTCTCTGTGTGTGTGTGTGTGTGTGTGTGTGTGTGTGTGTGCGTGTGTGTGTGTGTTGCAGAGATGTAAGGGTGGGAGGTATGAGGCTAGAGAAGTTGTGGTGGAGAGCTCAGGAAATCAGACATGCTGCTACTCTGTCTCAAGACAGACAGGTGTTCCAATGCAGTATTTCTCAGACCCCTCTTCTCTGAGCATTGCAGAAGAGTGAACTGGGAGCATGCTAGAAATACACATTCCTCTTGTCCCATCTCAGAACTACTGAATCAGAACTCCAGAGTTGGGCCTAGGAATCGTTGTGTTGTCTCATTACACAGGTGGTTCTGTTGGCTAACCAGGTCTGAGAACTACTGTTCTATGAACTTCTACTGCATTTACAAGCAACTGAGTCACAGGAGACCAGGGCTCCGAGGGTCATTAGAGAGCATCTGGAACACATTCTCGATTTACAAACGAAAAGGGCTGAGGCCTGGAGAAGAGATGGGCCTTACCCAAGGCCACACTGCAAGCCAGTAGTCCAGCTGGGACATGTCACCCAGACTTTCTCCATCGCCCGCGCGACCTCCGTGATCCAG
>NW_004444486.1:22411-29473 GCF_000243295.1 Trichechus manatus latirostris | reverse complement strand
ACGTCAGAAGACAGGCCTGGCCACCTGCTTCCGAAAGGTCCCAGCCATTGAAAACCCTACCGAGTAGTTCTACTCTGCACACAGGGTTGCCATGAGTCAGAATCAACTCACCAGCAACTAACAACAACAGCTATGGACTCCGCTCTTAACTTTGGTGAAGAGGAAAGGAGGAAGGCTGACCTAGACCTTGGGTGGTTTCCATTTCATCTTTGGCCCCCTCTATTGTGTCTCCTTCTAGTCCTGGCCTTTCATCCTCAGACCTTCTATGAGCTAGGAGAGGCTGCTGGTCTTCCTCTGCTGCCCCCAACTTTCCTCTGAGCTGATTTCCTGGCCTCAGCAACAAGTCCCGCCACTTCTTCTATTTTCATTAGCATCCTGCTCACTTGACTGGGAGTCTAGCTCAGAGGGGACGATGTTAGATAGATGCCGAGACTCCAGCGGCTTCAGATGGTTGTAGAACAGGTACCGTAGAAAAGAACTTAGTGTGTTGAAAAGAATGACAGCCAAAGAATCTCATTTAATTTGATGGCGCGATGAATATTTAAAGTTTTATAAAGAAATACAGGAAAGCAATCAGGCTTATTCAGGCGTGTGCTCCTGGGAGCAGACTACGCTCCCCATGTGTTGGCAATACTGGGATGAGAGATGGAGGATGAGGGTGGGGGTGGAGGGGACACACACAGAAATAGTCCGTATTCTTCCCATTCTTTGTATTGAGGTGAAAAAGAGCTTACTAGTGCAGTTCAAGAAGAAGCAGGGGCGGGGGGAAATCCTCCCAGATAATTATCATAACGTGCTGACACCCTAAACAGTTCCTTTTTAAAATTGAATTTCTAATATCATCACTTTGGAGATTATAATATTGAGACATGAATCCTTTGGCAAGTGATTCAGGAGCCGTACACGCTGTGTGATAAAGGCACCTGCCACAGAAACAGGAGGGCACAGAAACCTCCCACTGCATGTGTGGAATGCCTAATGGTGCCACCCCTCTGGCAGTGTGGGGTCATCAGAAACCTCCCAAACTGCCACACTGAGTGCAGTTCATTCATTATTAACACGTATTGGATACTTGCATTGTGTACTAGCCATCAGGTCAGATCCTGGCTTCAGAGAACTGGGTGAGATACCAGCCCTGCCTTCAATAAGCTTCCAGTCCTCTTGGGGAGACAGCTATGCATGCACACTTGTGGTGATATTAATTATTTTTGTGTGTGACCTTTCTAGCTATGGTCTTGTAACTCCCACCCAGGTGATTGTGTGATGGGGGTAATTGTGACCTACCAAGGGGATTGGTCAGTTTTGCCTTAAAAGACAGGCAATTCCAGAGCAGAGAGAGAGAGGAGCCCACCATCAAGGAAGAAGAGACCAGCAGGAGATACCCAGCAGCAGGAGATGTGGGCTTCCTGGCCCACAGAGAGAGAAAGCTGAGTGCCTTTGGGCAGAGACTGAGGGCCAGGGAGAGGTGTGCCTGTGAGCATGGCTGGGAAGTGGCTATCCTGATGGAAGAACAGTATCTTGAGTGTTCCTGAGCCTGAATTGTAACTGTTATTCCCCTAATAAACCTCCTAGTTGTGAGTATGGTCTGTGAGTTCTGTGTGGCCATTGCAATGAATTATCGAACCCAGTAGAGAATGCTGTGGGAGGGATAGTTGGTGTTAGAATTGGTAAAGATGGTGAAGAGAGGAGGCATGTCTGACCCCTGCCTCATAGGAATCAGCCTTGCTCTGTTGATCTTGGTTCTCCTTCCCCCTTGTGGGGTTGGAGGAGGTCAGACACTGCCACCACACCGTTTTTACAGCACTACACCATAGTGCTAGTCCTGCACAGAGAAAAGACAGGAGGACAAGCTTAGGGCTATGGGGCACCAAAAACAACTAAACCAGTTGCCATTGAGTCAATTCTGACTCATGGCAACCCCATGTATGTCAGAGAACTGTGCTCCATAGGGTTTTCAATGGCTGATTTTTTTCAGAAGTAGATTGCCAGGCCTTTCTTCCAAAGCAACTCTGGGTGGACTTGAACCTTCAGTCTTTGGTTAGCTGCTGAGTGTGTTAACCATTTAATCATCCAGAGACTCCCTATGGGGCACAGGGTCGGGGGTAATGGATCTATCAATGCAGGTTGCAAGGACAGGGAAAGTCTTCGTATTAGTCACTGTGGCAGTCATTGTCATTGCCCCATTCTTATAGGCATTCACCCGTACACAACCAAGTTACTACTGTGAACACCTGAGACTTTATGCCTGAGGGTTTTTCCTGGCCAGGGGAACCAGACATGCTGGATGGTTAATATGCCTGGAAGCCCTCAGCCAGCAACAGATGCAGAGTAGGTGGATAAATGCCCTACTCCCTCATCCCTTGAGGGATAACTCAGGGTATGCTTCACACTGTATCCCAGGGATCCCCAGTGGGAATGAGCTCCAGTTGAAAATACTTGCTTGATAGCACACCCCTTATTGGAATCGTTCCCTTTCTTTTTTCACTTCCCACTCCCCGACTGACATTTTCTAGGTCAGGTCTTAAATAAAAGACTTGCGCTCAAACCCCTGTCTAAAGATCTCTTTCTCAGGGAACCCAAACTAGCCCAATAAAAATAGCTGCCATTTATTAAAAGCTAACCATGTCAGGCACTGTGTTGGTGTTTGCATTATTTATAATGCTTATAACAATCCTGAAAGGTAGGAATTATTGGTTCTATTTTACAGATGAAGAAACTGTGGCCCAGGGACTGAAAGTGACCTTTCAATGTCACAGAAAAAGTTAGAGACCTTGAGCAAATCAAGTCCCTAAGACCCTATCAGTGACAGTTCCTTTCTTCTCCCCTGCCACTGCTACCCCCAAGGTGAAGGGAACAGTGATCCCTTTGAAAGTGTGGTAAACATGATTCTCTCTCTCTCAAAAAAATAAATGCACATATGCACATACATGTTAAATTTTATGTAAATTTCCATACAATTAATATATAATTCCAGGTTGGTCATAACCCCCCTCTAGAATCATCTATGGGCGCCAGATTAGGAAACTCATTTTAAGAGGAGTGAAACATTCAAAAACTGGGGACAATATAAGTTCCTGGCGATTTGGGGAGGTGGGAAAATGATAAAGAGGACATAGTTCAGGAAGGAGGAGCAGGGGGTACAGAAAATAAACATATCACAGTTTGATCAGTCAATGGAATCAGCTGGTTACAGAGGAGGATGTTAACTAGGGGACATGGGGGAGAAAGAGGATGCTTTACTGGGAAGGAATGTTTAGGGGAATATCCAAACATCCACTAAAATCCAGACCCTGGATGAGGATGTGAGAATTCCTATCTGGCCGCAACCAAATTCTTACTCTGAACACTTCACCTCCCTTATCTCTCAGTTATTTGACCTCAGGACCCCCTCTCCCTCATCCCCAAAGCCTTTATCTCCACTCCATAACCACACACCATCCATACATCCAGCCATATCTTGGGCTTTGCCATTAGGTAAAACTGTCCTATCTAGAAAACAGAAATCACCCTAGGTATTTCAAACAGAGGGGGATTTAATACAGGGGATTTTTACAAAAAGTGTTGGTTGTATTGAAGAAGCAAAAAAGGGAAGGTGCTGTTACTTAGAGATTGGTAACTGCAGAAGTGACTACTGTCCACAGGGCTGAAGGAGTAAATAAGGGAAAGTGGCATATCCCAGACCCCAGGATCTTGCACTCCCTAACATAGGTTGAAGCACTATCAACAATGGGAAGAAACCCAGGAGTCCACACGCTGCTAATGCTACCACCAGAGGAAGAAAATGGCTTCTACCTTCTTGCAATGCCTTCTAATCTCACGTACACGCTTCCCATTGGTTGACCCTATGAATCCAGATGACAAAGAAATGAGTTTTTCTGTCTTTCAAGTCCCAGTGGTACAGGGGAGAGTATGAAAGGGCAGGTATAGGTCTCTTGCCAAGAGGCAACATTCAGCACAATCCCCAAAACCTGGAACTCCATATCCTCCTTTGCTCTGGCCATGAATTCTTATCCTTCCATCTCTCACTCTATTTCTATTGAACCTCCAGCTCTCCTTTAGAGTAAGGCCAGTATACTCCTTGCCCAACAACTCCCGCCTATCCTCACTTACCTACTTCACCAGGACCCCATGATATATCTTTAATGAGGTCTCTCAGCTCATCGCATATTTGATATGTTCCAACTCCCTCCTAGCAACCCCAAATCCTAGAGCACATACATGTTCATTCTTTCTGTTCCGCTACCAGGCTGGCAAACAGCAGGACAAAGTCCTATGACCTCACTGGATTTCCACCACAATGGGTCTCACTTCAGCTGGCCCTCCCTTCTGCCCAAAATACCTTTATTCATCCTCTTGCAGAATGTTAATCTCATTCCCAAAGGACTGTTCCAAACCTTGTTCTCCCCTCAAATCTGTGCCACTCAACTAACAAGCTACAGACCACATACCATTTCTCTCTACCTCAAAATATCTCTGCATATCCTTATCCTTTGTTCATCTCCTTTGAGGAAGAAGGACCTCTGCTCCTTTCTAGGGTTTACCCTCCCCCTGAAGGAGCTCTTTCTCCACACTGGCTGCTTCACTCTGGCTTACACTCCAGTTTTTCCCACCCCCTAAAAGTCTTTCCTCCACTCTGATTTCTCCTGCGCTTCCATCCCACCTTGCATCCTCCTTTCACAGCTAAACTTCTCAAAAAAGTACTACACACTCACCGCCTCTACTTCCTCACCTCCCACTCAGTCCCCAACCACTAGCAATCTGGACTCCACATCCATAACACTGCAGAAATTGCTCTCTTGAAGGCCACCAATAGCCTCCAAATTGCTAAATCTGACAGCTCTGTTTTACCAGTATCCATCCTTGTAGGGTTATTTCTCTTGGGTCAAATTCACTGTTTAACTAAATTCTGAGCCACAGATCCCAGCCAGTGTCTCAAGGCTCATGGGTGTGCTGCAGATAGGCCACAGACAGAGCCAGCATGCATCATTCAGCCATATGGGTGATTACAATATACAAAGACTTCCCTACCGCTGCCTGGAGCCCCCCGTGTGCTCCTTTGCTGCAAGACCCTATCTAGGACCTCGAGATAGGCCTACTCACTATCTAACAATGAGAGAGTGGTGCTGCAGGGGGCTTCTGCTCTTATCTCTTACTGGTTGGTACCCTGCTTATTTCTGTGCTGACATATTGATTCCTTCACTACTTGGAACAGCCACATGGATTCAGGGGAGTCTGGAGGGCAAATAGCCTCTGGTGAAGAGTAACCTCATCTATTTACCCCCCATGTGTCATACAAATACTATCATTTTTCTAATACAAATGTTATCATTTTCTATGTGAGCCTTGGCATGGGGAATGCTTGGGAGCAAAGATCCAAGTCCCTTCTCCTTCCTTGATTTCCATGACAGAGGGCTATTCTTCTACCCACTGTGGGCTCCTCCTCTGTCCCTTACTTGGCTTCTGTTTACAACCAGGGTGACCATGGACAATAAAAATATGATGCAGTGGTGTCAGAGGTCCTTCTCATCTAACTTCATAAGGGGGAGAAAAAATCATCATCAGCATTAACAGCCCAAGGCTGATTCCTATGAGGTGGACAGAGGTCAAACATGCCTCCACCCTCCAACCTTTTTACCAATTCTGACACCAGCCACCCTACCCACAGCACTCTCTACTTCTCTGCTGGGTTCGATAATTCATTGCAATGGCCACACAGACCTCACAGACAATACTCACGATTATGGGGTTTATTAGGGAAGTAGTAGGTTAAAATTCAGGATGAGGAAGGACTCAGGGTTTAGTTCTTCAATCAGGACAGCCTTTTCTTAGCCACGCCCGCAAGCAGGCCTCTCTCTGGCCCTTGGCCTCTTGGCCCCTCGGCCTGGCCTCTGCGGTGTTTGGGCAAGTGTTACAAAACTCTTTAGTTCTGCCAGTAAGTGCCTGGAGGCACCCTACTCCATCAGTAAGCCTCAGTCTAAAGGCGTTCAGCTCTCTAGCTCCGTGGGTCAGCAAGACTAGCTCTCCCTCTCTGTGGACTGAGAAGCCTACCTTGCCATCTCCTGCTGGTTTCCTGGTTCTCCTGTCTCTGCTGCCACCATTTCTCTGCTGCTGCTTCTTGCCATCTCTTGCTGTCATCTGTGTTACAGCTGTTTCTGTCTCCTGGGTCTAGGAGGTCTCAGTGCAGGTATCCTGGGTCCAAAGGATGTGCTCCACTTCTAGCTCTTCTTTCTGGTGGTAGTGAGGTCTGCCTTGTCTGTCTCTGGAATGGCTCTTTTTAAGCCTAGTGGTATGGCAAAACTGACCAATCCCCTTGTTAGCGTTCCATATATCTTATTTGCATAAGCGTGCCATGCACCTTATTTCCATTATTAGCAAGCTATCCAAGCCCTTTGGTGGGCCACAAGCACCTCATCTGCATAGGCCCACTCAGTCATTTGGTGGGAGTTACAAAGACTAGGCTAGAAGGGCCATATTAAGTAATTCACTGCACTGCAGACAAGCTATTAATCTTGTTGAGTCTCAGTCTCCTTATGCATAAAATGGGGCTAACTGATTTCTGCTTTACAGGAAAGATCGCAGGCAATATGTGTTAAAAAGGCTAGCACAGGACCAAGTGTGGTGTACAGCTGAATAAGTGGAGGTTGCCACCCCCACCTCCCTCTCACCCTGCACTTTCTCTCCTGGGGATTTCTTCCACTCCCATGACCTTCTACCTCCATTCTATCTCTGACTATTTCTTCCAGGCCCATTTATTGAATTATTTCCTGGACAAGAGTATCTGGGTGTCCCCAAGCTTTCAGACTCCACACATCCAAAGTGGAACTCATCACTCCCATGTCCCATCTCTCTTCCTCCCATCTTTACAGTCTCTTCCAAGGATACCAACCATTCTTCCAATTGTGTGGGCTTCATAATAGGAAGTGGGCTTTGATTACTGTCTTCCTCCTCAGATCCCACATCTGGTCACTTCTGGAGCCTTGTCCATTTTACTTCTCAACTCACTTCTTTCTATTGTCATCACTAGAGACCAATCATATGATCTACTATGCCAGGAATGACAAA
>NW_004444486.1:6895-8000 GCF_000243295.1 Trichechus manatus latirostris | reverse complement strand
TTTCAACTCATGGTGACCCCTTGTGTGCAGAGTAGAACTGTGCTCCATAGGATTTTCAAGGCTGTGACCTTTCGGAAGCAGGTCACCAGGACTTTCTTCTGAGTTGCCTCTGGGTGTCTTTGAATTGCCACCTTTTTGGTTAGTAGTCCAGCACTTAACCATTTGTGCCACCCAGGAACAAATCTACAGGCTTATATTTTTTTCCTGGAGATTTCCTTGCATTGATTGATGGCCCTGCAGAGGAGACATCATGCTGTGACTTTGCTTCCAGGCCACAGAAGGCCAGAGCATCTTCGCTTTGGATAGACCTGGACCATCTTCTTGAATATCCTCAAGGGCCAACGCTAATAAGGACAGGACCCACCTGGGGGAGAGACTGGAACTATAGAGATGAGACTTAGGTGTTGAACTGTGTCAGGCTGGATTAAGTAACAAAACTATGTTCTTGTAATTTTTAAACTGGCTTGAGGTTGTCCCAAGCGGAGCCTGGGTTTCCCTTGCAGCAGCCCTGAGACAGGAAAGACTGCAAAATTCCAAAGTTGGGCTCGTTAGAGTTCAGTGCATTTATTATTGGTTTGTCCCACATTGATTCGCCAACCTGCAGGAGCTAAGCCACAGTCTGGGCAGACACAACATGCAGAAGCAGAAAGCTGAGCATCTCTCTCAACCTCTCCTGCGTCCAGATTTCCCTTCTGGGCTCTTTCCTCTTGATGCAGCCCTTCCTCTACTCCACCTCAGTGCAGGCCAACACAGAGCAGTCTTTCCCTCTCACCTTAACTAAGGTCGCTAATAACTTCCTGGGGATGCAAAATCTACTTGGTCCTCTCACCTCCCCTTGCCTAGGACTCATTCCTATTCCTTCTCCCCAGCACTCCCCTTCCCAACTAAAAAAAAAAAAACAAAAAACCAGTTGTTGTCCAGTTGATTTCCAATTCATAGTGACCTCATGTGTGTCAGAGTAGAACTGTGCTCCGTAGGGTTTTCAGTGGCTCATTTTTCGGAAGTAGATCACCAGGCCTTTCTTCCAAGGTACTTCTATGTGGACTTGAACTTCCAACCTTTTGGTTGGCACCTGAGCATGCTGACTGTTTGCACCACCCAGAGT